>NC_059102.1:119686158-119958658 GCF_020740685.1 Jaculus jaculus | reverse complement strand
ACGTTAGCCAGATGCACAAGGGGGCGCACGCGTCTGGAGTTCGTTTGCAGAGGCTGGAAGCCCTGGCGCGCCCATTCTCTCTCTCCCTCTATCTGTCTTTCTCTCTGTGTGTCTGTTGCTCTCAAATAAATAAATAAAAAATTAAAAAAAAAATTCCCTGTAGGCTGGAGGATTTTCCAAAGATGTTCAGCAGCATCTCTGGTAATAAGTCTCCTAGCTGACTTCACACATGACTGCCCAGCAAGTGAAGCTGGCACATCCACTGTGGGCACCAGTAGGTGCCAGCACAGGCTAAGCTTTCAGAAGGGCTGCCTAGTTTTTACATTCTTCCATCCCTCATTGTGACTCATGAAAGGCCAGACTTCCTTTCATCCCAAGAGTGATTTCTGTCTCCCACAGCCTTTTATTTTTTAATTTTTTTCACTTGCTTCTCTCTGAGCCTGGGAAAAAAAAGGCTTAGGGTGCTACTGTCAAAGATCAGTGAAGTCCCCCTCTCTCTTTCTCCTTCTTTCTCTATCAAATAAACAAATAAATAAAAATAAAATATTTTAAAAAAGAACAATGAAGAAAGACCCACCTATTCAGGGGTTCTGATTATACAATTAATAGATATCAGTAGTTACATTTTGGCATTGCTTTACAATTTGCAAAGTATGCCCATCCACTAATTCATTTAATATTTGAAATGCCAACCCTGGCAAGGCAGGATGATGGGCAAGAGCTGGGCTTGGAGTTCTGAAGGTTACTTTGAAATTCTCATCTTCGTTTCTTTCCAGATGAATCACGTTGGCCAAGTAATTTACTATCTCTGGAAACCACAGATTGAGGTTGCAAACTCTCATAAAGCAGAAATAGAGCAGAGCTAATTCATGCTATTATCTCTCTTTTATTCTTTTGTGCTAGATTAAACCCAGGGATTTGTACACATTAGTCAAGCTTTGAACCTATCATGGAACCACAGACTGAGACCTCATGTTATTGTTTCTTCTTCTTTTTTTTTTTTTAAAGAATTTTTTTGTTCATTTTTATTTACTTATTTGAGAGTGACAGAGAGAGAGAAAGAGGCAGATAGAGAAAGAAAGGGAGTGATGGGCACTCCAGGGCTTCCAGCCACTGCAAACGGACTCCAGACGCATGCGCCCCCTTGTGCATCTGGCTAACGTGGGTCCTGGGGAATCAAGCCTCGAACCGGGGTCCTTAGGCTTCACAGGCAAGTGCTTAACCGCTAAGCCATCTCTCCAGCCCTTATTGTTTCTTCTTTGAGTGTGTGTGTGCCTGTGCATGTGTGCAGGGTATGTTCATATGTATTGGCCCGTGAGTGCTGGGGTGTGTGTATGCACAGGTCAGCGTGCCTGACTAGCTGGCCTGTGGACTTTGGGATTCTCCTGACTGCACCTCCCATTGTTATAAGCACTTTGGGATTACACACGCGAGTGCTACTTTCACCTGGCTTTACATAGGCTCAGGGGATCCAAGCTCATTGTCAGGCTTGCTCAGCAAGAGCTTTTAAGGACTGAGCCATCTTTGTAGCCACACACCATCATTTCTGTCGTGCTCATTTTATCAAGTCACTTCAGTTTTTTCCATAACCTGAGACTTAACCTGCTTCTCTTTCTGATTACCTCTTTCTTTCCCCCCACAGCCCATCCCTTCACAGCCTCCCAGGCTGTCTTTCACACAGAACCACCACAAACTTTTCACATTCTGGTCTCCTGTGGCTGTCTCAGACCTTTGAACCCTTTGCTCCCTGGATCCTGGGAATTCCCAGGGCTTCCTTGCTTTCTGCACACAGCTCACGTGGACTGGGATGGTGGAGTAGTCAGATTCACGTTGCTGGGATGAGTTTCCAAACTAGTCAGTTTATTGGAGGAATGGCATTTATTGAAGCTTACTGATCCTGGGGAAGTCCCATAATGGTAGAAGAAGCCAGCCCTCTTTCACAGGTCCACGCAGAGAAAAGCAACTACCACACCAGCTCCACAAGCAAGCACACTTCCAGGAACCCCAGGCAGAGCTCAAGCACTCTGTGTACCTTTAGGTTGGAATTCAGATCTTCCCAGAGTAACACCTTCAGGCTGGATCCCAGGATCTGCCCACAGTGACACCTCCTCCAGCCAGAGCTGGAGCTCTAAGTTACAAGCTTTAATAAAGTCCTGACTATTGGGGGACATCCATTCAAACCACTGCAGATGGTCTCCTTCCCTCTCAGTTTTCTCATCAGGCTGGTGCTCCCTGAGGGCAGACAGCCTATCTTCTCATTTGTGTAATCCCTGCACTTACGTACATTTGCAGGGTGGGTACTGTGGAAATTCTGGATTGAGTGAATGCACGTCGCTGAATTCACAAGTGTAGCTGAAGGGACTTTAGGCGAGTTCACTGTTGAACCCACAGGCTGTGGAAAAACAAAGCTGTCATTTCTCCTCTCTGTGAACTTCCCAGGCTGCCCCTGAGTGTGGCTGCCGGACATTGCTGGATATTTCTGTGGAAAAAACTGGACACAGAAAGTCCAAAGCTAAGGATATAAAACACCAGACTTCAAATTTCAGCCCAGTAAGAAAGAGGCTGCTAATGGCACCAAGCAGCCAATGTGCAAAGGCCTGCTTTGAATGTATCAAAAAGACAAAATTAAAAAAAAAAAGACAAAATTACAGTATGACTACCTTTGATGTTCTGGCTGATTCGTCTTTCTGAGTAAAAGGGAAATTCTGGCTCCAGGCTGATTTTCAATTGCAAAAATAGACTAAATTCCAACCCTCAAATTATCAAAAGTGCCACACACTTGACAGGCAGCTAAGCAGAGAGCAGAAACTACCAAGTTAGTAATTAAACAGAGCTGAGTCAAATGCAGAGATAGGCTTTCTTGTCTGGTGGTCACAACAGAGGTCTAGGAAGCTCTGGGTCTTGCCCTGGTGCCCTCATGCATCAGAGTCAATCTGGATGTGTGCCACCATTGCCAAGGAAGGACTTCCTTTGAATCGTTCCACCACAATTTGTCCTCCTGAAAAGTCTTTCAAGGTAGAAGGGGGATCCTGGTAAAAGATGAGGTGTAGGGTGGGGAAGCCTGAAAGGAGTCAGAAAGAGGCTGGGGGTGGCGCCTTTCCTTTTCAGAATTTGTTTCCAGATTCTATAAGGAATCTATCTATCTATCTATCTATCTATCTATCTATCTATCTATCTATCTGTGGTGGTTTGATTCAGGTGTCCCCCATAAACTTAGGTGTTCTGAATGCTAGGTTCCCAGCTGATGGAGATTTGGGAATTAATGCCTCCTGGAGGGAGTGTATTGTTGGGGGTGGGCTTATGGGCTTTATAGCCAGTTTCCCCATGCCAGTGTTTGGCACACCCTCCTGTTGCTGTGTTCCATCTTATGTTGGCCAGGGGGTGATGTCCACCCTCTGCTCATGCCATCGTTTTCTCCTGCCATCGTGAAGCTTCCCCTCAAGCCTGTGAGCCAAAATAAACCTCTTTTTCCCAGAAGCTACTCTTGGTTGGGTGATTTCTACCAGCAATGCGACCCAGACTGCAACAGTAAAGTGGTACCAGGAGTGGGGTTGCTGCTAGACACCTGACTATGTGGCTTCAGCCTTTTGTAGCTGATTTTCAAGAGGAAAGTGGAAGGAGTTGAAACCTTGGCCTAAGAGGTGCCTTGCAGTGCTGTAAGTACAGCTTAATGGACTATTCTGGTCTGAGCTCTAAGACCTGAATGCAATAAGAACTATGGACTGTGAGGTTTGGCTTATGAGGGTGAGAAAGAGCTGTGCCTGGACTGGGCTAGCAGTTTGTGTGAGAAGCTTGCTCTTGTGCCCATGTCCTGAGAAGTTGTGCAGGGTTGGTTTGTGTAGAAATGAACTGGTGTGTGCAGAGGGATATGGCACAGAAAGGAAAATCTTTGGGTGAACTGTTGCCCATTCAGCTGCAACTGAGAGATTACAACCTTTGAGACTGGGCTAGCTGACCTGCGCTGGGGCAACGGAAAGAATGTCAACTCTTTTGAAAGGGCCCGAGTGCTCAAGGAGTCCTGTTCTTCAAAGTCTGCTTTATTCCCCCCTGGATTAACAAATTGGCACCCTACCTGGTATTGTGGAGTATAAGAAATGCTGGAAAGAGGGTCATTGAGTTTGCAACACGGTCTTGTGTTTTGGAAATGGCTATGGGCAGTGTGAAGTAGGTTTGCTGGTTGCCTGCATAGAGACCCCATGGGGCCATGAGGATGAACCATGGCTTGCAGTGGAGACCCAGTGGAGATGCCGGGACCATGAGATGGCTGCTGAGGAGCTGCCGGCCCCGATGAAGTTTCCCAGGACTGTGAGTAGCCTAGCTGGAGGGGCGGAATTGGAATGCCAGAGACTTGTTGCTGGTTAGAATTATCGGACTTGAAGATTTGTCACTGGCTAGAGTTGCTGGACTTGAAGCTACAGAGTTTGATGTTTTCCCTAGTTGTTTTAAATCTTGTATTGGTTGAATGATTCCTTGCTATGCCCAATGCCATCTATTGCAGTGTGAGTATTTATTCTGTGCCATTCTGGGTTTTTTGAGATTATATTTTGGTATTATGGCTCAGTTAAAAGATCTTGAACTATGGGGATGTATGAACATCATTGAGATTGATTGAAAACTATGGGGACTTTTAAAGTCAGACTGAAAGCATTGTATTTTACATCATGTATGGATATCAGTTTATGGGGGCCAGGGGCAGAATGTGGTGGTTTGATTCAGGTGTCCCCCATAAACTTAGGTGTTCTGAATGCTAGGTTCCCAGCTGATGGAGATTTGGGAATTAATGCCTCCTGGAGGGAGTGTATTGTTGGGGGTGGGCTTATGGGCTTTATAGCCAGTTTCCCCATGCCAGTGTTTGGCACACCCTCCTGTTGCTGTGTTCCATCTTATGTTGGCCAGGGGGTGATGTCCACCCTCTGCTCATGCCATCGTTTTCCCCTGCCATCGTGAAGCTTCCCCTCAAGCCTGTGAGCCAAAATAAACCTCTTTTTCCCAGAAGCTACTCTTGGTTGGGTGATTTCTACCAGCAATGCGACCCAGACTGCAACACTATCTATCCTATGTATACTGACTGAAGCTTAAGATCCCTTATGACTATTTTAATATAGATTATTACTCATCCATCCTAAATGCTAAGAGTCCACAACAGTGGATAAATCAGTCGTTGCAGAGCCCTCATGTTAGTGGCAGAAGGCAGACAATAAGACATTAATAAATATGGGGTCCTCCCGGTGAATAAAAATGTCATGGTGACAAGTGCAGAGACAGAGGACTACAGAATGTCTGTGAGAGAGAAGAGGAGAAGAGGGCTTTGGAGATGCTGCTTATTTTTTGTTAAGGTTTGCTTTGTGTCCTAATATATGGTCTATTTTAGAGAATGTTCCATGTGCTGCTAAAAGAATGTATATTTTGCAGCATTTGGATGAAATGTCCTGTATATATCTGTTAGGCCCATTCCTTCTATGACCTCATTTAATCCAGATGCCTCTCTGTTTATTTTTTCCTGGGATGATCTGCCAATTGATGAGAGTGGGGTGTTAAAGTCACCCACCACCACTGTGTTTGGTGTTATCTGTTACCTTAGTTCTAATAGTGTTTGTTTGATGAATTTGGGAGCCCCCATGTTAGGTGCATATATGTTTAGGATTGTAATGTCCTCCTGTTGGAGTGTGCCCTTTAATCAATATAAACTGACCTTCCTTATCTTTCTTGACTAACGTTGGACTGAATGAAGTCTACCTTGTCAGATATTAGGATAGCAACCCCTGCTTGTTTTCTAGGCCCATTTGCTTGAAACACCATTTTCCAACCTTTCACCCTAAGATAATGTCTATCCTTTGTAGAAAGGTGAGTTTCTTAGAGACAACAAATTGTAGGATCCTGCTTTTTAACCCAGTCTGCAAACCTATGTCTTTTTGTTGGGGCATTGAGGCCGTTGATATTAAGAGATATTATTAAAAGGTGTGTATTTATGTTTGCCTTTTTTTTTTTGTGGTTCTGGTTCTCCCTTTGCTCTCTTGTGTTAACTAGTATTTAAGTATTGCTTGTTTTTTTCCAGGTTCCTTATATGTGTGCTTTTCCTTTTCTTTAGCATGGAGGATTCTTTTAAGTATTTTCTGTAGAGCTGGTTTTGTCTTCAAATATTCCTTTAACCTGCTTTTGTCATGGAATGTCCTTATTTCTCTGTCTATTTGAATGGATAGCTTTGCAGGATAATGTCACCTTGGTTGACAGTTGTTATCTTTCAGAACTTGGAACACATCACTCCAAGCCCTTCTGGCTTTTAAAGTTTGTGTTGAATAATCTGCTGTAATCCTGATGGGCTTGCCTTTGTAGGTAACTTGATTTTTCTCTCTAACTGTTTTCAATATTTTTTCCTTGGTTTGTGTGTTTGGTAGTTTGATTATAATATGACGAGGAGTGGTTCTTTCCAGGTTTTGTCTGGCTGGGGTTCTAAAGGCTTCCTGTATCTGCATTGGCACCTCTTTCCCAATTTGGGGGAAGTTTTCTTCTATGATTTTGTTGAAGATGCCTACTGTGCCTTTGGAGTGGAATTCTTCTCCTTCTACTATGCCCTGAATTCTTATATTTGATCTTTTCATAGTGTCCTGAATATCTTGAAATTCCCACTCATACTTTTCTATAAGTTTGTCTTTCTCTTTGTTTGCCTGTATTGGATCTGCCACCTGGTCTTCTAGCTTAGATATTCTGTCCTCTCCTTCATCCATTCTACTGGTGAGATTTTCTACCGAGTTTTTTTTATTTCATTAACTGTATTCTTCATTGCTAGTAATTCTGACTGGTTTTTCTTTATTATTTCTATTTCCTTATTTATGTCTTGTATTGCCTTCTTTATTTCATGAAATTGGTATCCTGTGTCTTCTCTGATTCCTTTGATTTCCTCTTTGAGTTCCTCTTTGACTCCTTTGATTTGTTCTCTGACTTCTTTGAACATATTTACAATCATTCTTTTGAAATCCTTCTCAGGCATTTCCTCTAACTCGTTCTCACTGGAGGTCATTTCTGATGCATTAATAGTTTTAGGTGGATTTATATTGTCTTGCTTTTTAGTGTTTCTTATGTTATAATGTATATATTTTTACATCTTGGATTAAGTTAATGGTTGTATTTTCTAGCTAGCTGGGTATTCTTAGCTGTATCAATTGATTTGATGTAATATATTTTCAGGGTAGGAGCTTAAGGTGTTAGGTGTGGCTCTTAAGGCTCTCAGAGTATCTATAAAGGTGTTCCTAGAGGTTGATTTTGCCTGCTATGGGCGTATTCAAGTAGGCTGAGTGGAATAAAATACAGGTAGATTCTAAAATTTAAGTAAACACTTTACACATTCAATCAAAAACCGCACTGAGTATTTATGTTAGAGTAGGTATTATAACAACCAGATCCTCTATCAACAAAGAGGTTAAGATTTCTGGCCTGTTGAGGGATCCAAGTCAGCTTGTGAGCAAGTGAGACCCTTCCCTGGTGCAATCCCAGTTACCTTTTTGGATGATTTTGGTCTCAGTCAAGTTGCTGTCTGGGTTGTTGGGCTGCTGTTCTGATTTCTGGAGCTGGACACTGGCTTTTTTCCTGTGGGGCAAACGGAGCCTGGCAACTGTGGCCCTGCAGATTGGCACACCCGCTGCTGGAACTGCTGCTGCTGAAGCTGCCGCTGCTGGATCCGCCGTTGCTGGACAGCTGTTGCCAGTGTCAGAGCTGCTGATGTTGCTGCCAGACTCTGCTCCTGCTTGGGTCCCGCTGTCGGCTCAAGTTGGCGTGGTCGGGTCCCAGGACTGCTGCTCTGTTTGCCGGAGCTGGGCTCAGGCAGTGGGGGAGGGGAGGGAGCCTCAGCTGCTCCGGTTCTCTCGCTGTTCCACGTGTTCTTCTGCCTCCGTTCTGCTGCTGCGCTGCTCACTGCCGCTCTCCCCTCACGTTTCCTGAGTTGCAGAGAGTGCGGTGTGAGGGGAAGCGCCCACACCTGGCTTTTCCTGCGGCTCAAGCTGAGCCTGGTGGCTTTCTGATGCGCCGCCGTAGCAGTCAGCGGACCTGCCGGGCCGCTTTTGCCGGACTGTGCAGGCTCTGGATGCTCTGGATCTCTTCTACATCTCCGCTGCTGTTTCAATTTCCTATACACCTTGCTTTTTAGTAAAAGTGTTTATTTTGCTGAGGGTTTTTTTTTTTTTTGTCTTTTCCCCCCCTAGGCTGCTTTGGCATGGTACCTACACCCCCCTCTGAACCGGAAGTCCTGCTACTTACTTTTTTATTTTTTAGTTAATTAATTTATTTATTTGACAGAGAAAGGTGGGGACAGAGAGAGAGAGAGAGTGAGAGAGAATGGGTGTGCAGGGCCTCCAGCCACTGCAAACGAATTTCAGATGTGTGCACCCCCTTGTGCATCTGGCTAATGTGGGTCCTGGGGAATCAAACCTGGGTCCTTTGGCTTTGCAGGCAAATGCCTTAACCGCTAAGCCATCCCTCCAGCCCGGGGATGCTACTTATATTGGGCACTGAGAGAAGGCTTCTTCATCAAGGAGATAATTTATTTATCTATTTATTTTGGATTTTTGAGGTTGGGTCTCACTCTGGCCCAGACTGACCTGGAATTCACTATGTAGTCTCAGAGTGGCTTCAAACTCACGGCAATCCTCCTACCTCTGCTTTCCGAGTGCTGGGATTAAAGACACGTGTGCCACCATGCCTGCCTGTCAAGGAGATAATTTGAGTAGAAGTCTAAATGGGGAGAATTCCAGCAGAAAGTGCATAGGTCCTAGGTTTGGAGCATGCTAAGCTTGTCAGAGGGGAAGCAAAGGACCCAGGGAAGTCTCTGCAGGCAAACAGGGAGTGAAGGACAGGCAGTAAGATTGAAAAGAGACAGAGGCTAGGCCTTGTAGGAATTCTGAAGATACTGGCATTTAGTCTCTGTTAAAAGTGAGGGCCTGGAGCCAGGCGTGGTGGCACACACCTTTAATCCCAGCACTTGGGAGGCAGAGGTAGGAAGATCACCATGAGTTTGAGGCTACCTTGAGACTACATAGTGAATTCCAGGTCAGCCTGGGCCAGAATGAGACCTTACCTACAAAAACCAAACCCAAAACCAAACCAAAACAAAACAAAAAACTGGTAAGCAACTGAGGGGGGTGGCTGACATCAATCTCTGACTTTCAAATGCAAGTGCATATGTGTGCATGCTCATCCCCAATATGACCCCCCTCCCACAAACAGGCATACACATGGAAAAAGAGTGAAGAGGGCTAATAAATAAAAATAAAATATTTTTTAATATTTTTTGGGGCTTATTTTTATTTATTTGGGAGTGACAGACAGAGAGAAGGAGGAGGACAGAGAGAGAATGGGCGCACCAGGGCCTCCAGCCACTGCAAATAAACTCCAGACGTGTGCGCCCCTTGTGCATCTGGCTAACATAGGTCCTGGGGAATCGAGCCTTGAACCGGGGTACTTAGGCTTCACAGGCAAGCGCTTAACTGCTAAGCCATCTCTCCAGCCCCCAAACAAAATATTTTTAAAAATTTGTTTATTTATAATTTATTTGAGAGCAACAGAGAGAGAGAGAGAGAGAGAGAGAGAGAGAGAATGGGTACACCAGGCCCTCCAGCCTTTGCAAACGAGCTCCAGATACACGTGCTATCTTGTACATCTGGCTTATGTGGGTACTGGGGAGTCGAGCTTTGAACTAGGGTCCTTAGGCTTCACAGGCAAGCACTTAACCACTAAGCCATCTCTCCAGCCCCCAAATAAAAAGAGTGAAGAGCCTAAAGCAGATGTGTCATGTCTTACAAGGGTCACTGGGATGAAGTGTTGGGACTGATGTTGAGGGACTGGGAAGGAGCAGGGAGAACTATCCTGAGACTACATATCAAACCAGGAGAGGTACTCCTGTGGCTTAGAGCAGATGGTGGTGAAAGGTGTTTAGATTCAGGATGATTTTTTTTTTTTTCAAAATACTTATTTATTTAGTTTTTTGCAAAGGGAGACAGAGAATGGGACTGCCAGGGCCTCCTGCTGCTGCAAACGAACGCCAGATGCATGTGCCACTTTGTGCATCTGGCCTTACATAGGCACCGGGGAATCCTGAGTGGGGAGAGGCATTCTCTCTGGTACTGGGGACTTGAAGTTGAACCGTCAGGCTTTGCAAGCAAGCAGCTTAACCTCTAAGCCATTTCTTCATCCCACCAGGATGACTTTTTGGAAGCATAGTCATAGGACTGGCTCATAGTTTGGCTATAGGATATATAAAAAAGAAAGAATTCAAGAATTTTAGCCTTGTCACTTGGAATGAGGAAGTACAACTTACTGAGTAAGGGAAGACCACAGGGAAGACAGGAGCAGTTCTTCGGGACATATGTTAAAACTGTCTTTCACTACACCAATGCTGTGTAATCTGGTGCCACTGTAAGCTCTCAGGCTAGTACCTGTAGCAGATAGACCTCTGTACCAGAGAGGAGATGTGGTCAGCTTTTTCCTTCTTGATCATCTTGTTAGCTATTCCAAACAAGCCAGAGCTGGAACCCTTGAAGGATGGAAGAGAAAGAGGTAAAAAGTACTTTCTTGGGACTAGGGAGATAGCTCAATCAGTCAAGTGCTTGCAAGCATGAAGAGCTGAGTTCAATCCCCAGAACCCATGTACAAAAAACCAGGCATGCTGGGCATGCTTATAATCCTAGTGCTCAGAGGTAAAGACAGATGGATCCCTGGGGCTCGCTGGTCAGCCAGTCTAGTATAATTGGTGGGCTCCAGGCCAAAGAAAGACCTTGCCTTAAAAAAGAGGGTGGGGGCTGGAGAGATGGCTTAGTGGTTAAGTGCTTGCCTGTGAAGCCTAAGGTCCCAAGTTCGAGGCTTGATTCCCCAGGACCCACGTTAGCCAGATGCAAAGGGGGCACAAGCATCTGGAGTTCGTTTGCAGTGGCTGGAAGCCCTGGTGCGCCCATTCTCTCTCTCTTTCTCTCTCTCCCTCTTTCTCTTTCTGTCTGTTGCTCTCAAATAAATAAAAAAAATAAAACGCTTATAAAAAAAAGCCGTGGGTGGATGGTGTTCTTAAGAAACTATACCCGAGGGCCCACATATATGTGCATCTATGCATATGCACACACATACACTTTATTTTTACTTATTTCTATTTTATTTATTTGAGACAGAGAAAGAGAGAGAGAGAGAAAGAGAGAATAGGAGCACCAGGGACTTCAGCCATTGCAAATGAACTCCAAAAGCATGCTCCACCTTCTACATCTGGCTTATGTGGGTCCTGGGGAATTGAACTTGGGTCCTTTGCTTTTGCAGGTGAGTGCCTTAACTGCTAAGCAGTCTCTCCAGCCTGCACACACATTTTAAAAAAGTGCTTTCTTTGACTCAAGGGATGGCTTAACTGTTAAGGTGTTTGCCTGCAAATCCAAAGGACCCAGGTTCAATTCTCCAGGACCCTGTTTAGCCAGATACACAAGGGGGTGCATGTGTCTGGAGCTCATTTGCAGTGGCTGGAGGCCGTGGTATTCCCATTCTCTTTCCCTCTCTCTCTCTGTCAAATAAATAAATAAATAAATAAAAATTCTTTTAAAGTGCTTCCTTGGCTGGTGCTGTACGCATGTGACATCACTTGCTCTGGAGCTGGCTGAAGTTTACTCTTGGCTCCTTTGTGGCCTCTATGCAGGTTCCCGTGGTGGCTTCTCTTTCTGCAACCATGGGTGTGGGTGATGCATCCCACGGTTCCAAGTCCATCCCTCTGGCAAACAAACCAACTGAGTAAGATGCGGAGGCTCCTGGTAAACTGCCCCCTGCATGGACCACCTACTGTCCATGGGAAAGTCATGCTCTGTGTTTCATTGAAGCTTTAAGGGACCATCTCTTCTCACCCGTCAGCCACTGTGTTTGCCCCCCATCTTTAGGGTTTCCAGGAGAGAGTGACGCTCCTGTTACTGATGCAGCTCTCTTCTTTGCCTTTATCCACGCTGCAAGGAGCACACATGGGCTCTCCAAGTATGATGGCTAATTTATTTGATTAATTTGATTGAATTAGTAAGAACCTAAGGAATGAATGAGGCACATCTTTGGGTTGGCTGTGAGGGCTTTGCCAGAGAGGTTCTCTGAGAAGAACCCTCCTGAATGGGAGGCACTATCCCGTGGCTTGGGGTCCTGGCTTGAATAAAAAGGGAAAAAGATGAAAGCCAGTTTGAGTGCCAGCACTCCACTAGTTACCTCCTGGTCCTCCAGGAGGCTTGCAGCCTGTTTTCTGCTGCCACGGCTGAGACCTGCTCCCACTGCCACACCGTCCTCACTGCGATGAGCTGCACCGCCAAACCGTGAGCCAAAATCAACGCCTCTCTCGGCCGCTTCTGTTAAGTATGTTGTCGCAGATATGAGAATTTAACTGTTGTCCTTGTGCACATGTGTGTGTGGTGGGTGAGTGGGATCCTGAAACAGTTGAAGTACATATTTATTTTGCTTATTTTTATTTATTTGTTTGAGAGTGATACAGAGAGAAAGAGGCAGGCAGAGAGAGAGAGAGAGAGAGAGGGAGAGAGAGAGAGAGAGAATGGGTGCACCAGAGCCTCCAGCCACTGCAAACCAACTACAGATGTGTGTGCCCCCTTCTGCATCTGGCTGACGTGGGTCCTGGGGAATGGAGCCTCGAACCAGGGTCCTTAGGCTTCACAGGCAAGTGCTTAACTGCTAAGCCATCTCTCCAGCCCTAAAGTACATATTTAAAAAATGGGAAAAGAAAGAGCAAATGAAACCCACACTGGGTTCCTGAGGATGACACGGCATGCAGGCACCCTGGGAGCACACAGTGTTTAAGCCATGGCATGAGCAGAGGAAACAATCCTACAAGTACATAAAACTAGTCACTGTTCCCCTCAGTGTTTTCTATAAGTTTTTATTTTGAGAACTTTGAGCCAACAGAAAAGTAAACAGTATAATTCATGCTCTTTTTAATCTTTAGTTTTTAGTTTATTTGAGGTAGGGTCTCACTCTAGCCCAGGGTGACCTGGAACTCACTCTGTAGTCCCAGGCTGGCCTCAAACTCACAGGGATCCTCCTACCTCTGCCTCTCAAGTGCTGGGATTAAAGGTGTTCGCCACTATATCTGGCCTCACTCTGTATGCATGCTTATATAACATTTTTCTAGATTTGCCAGTTGTTAATATTTTTTTTCTGTGTCTTTATTTTGAATTAATTGAAAGTAATTTAAAAATTCAATGAAGTGTCTTATGCATCTGAAATTCACGAGTTTGTTTGCAGTGGCTACAAAAAAACAAACAAACAAACAAAAAAACACTCCTCCCCATCCTCTGGCTCTTCAATTCATCCTCTTCCTGGAGGTTCCCTGGGCCTTGGAGGGGGTGATATGGATATTATGTTAAGCTGAGCCTTGGCACTTTGACCAGCTACGCATAGATATTAACTACCCATTGTCAAAAGGAGCTACTCTGATCAAGGCTGAGAGCAGCAGTGATCTGTAGATCTAAATTCCAAAACTTTTAATGTTCAGAGCAGGGCCTGGTTTGCCCATTCACACGTTCTCTCTCTGCCCCTCTCCCTCTTCCACTCTCTCTCTTTCAAATAAAATATTTAAAAATCCAAGGCACTCACTCATCTCTGATAATAAAGACCTTCTATGTCATCACCATACCATTATCACACCTGCAAAATTAGTCATTGCAGTTAACTTCTTGCTGGCACAAAACACCCAGCAGGAGAGTGAGCCCAGTTCTGGCAAGAGGGAGCTGGCTATAACACCCCTAAACCCTTCCCCACCCCCACACCTTCTCCAGCAAGGTTCCACCTGCAAAATTTCTATTATCTGGAGATCAAGCATTCAAAACACGTGAGTTTATGGGGGACACATAATTCAAACCACCATATTAGTGTTGATTCAACAATGTTGTATGTCACATTCAAATGTCTCCAATTATCACTAACATTGAGACCATATTAAGCAGTACATTTTTGGAAACAGGGTTTCAAAACTCAAACTTACTATGTAATCAAGCAGGACCTTGAACTACTGATGCTCTTGCCTTTACCTCCCAAGTGTTGGGATTACAGGCATGCATCATCACATCTAGGAGGAGTGGATTTTTAAAATTTCATGTAATTTTGATAAATTTCAATATAGAAAATGATATTTAATTGAGAATTGTATGTACTTATGACAGTTTCATATATGGACATAGCATATTTTGATCGCATTCATGCTCATTACCCTCCTTTACTTCCTCTTCTTTCCTGCTAAACCCCATCTTTATTCTTTCTACTTTCCTGTCTTTCCTTTCTTGAGACCTACTGAGGTTAGCTAGGCTTGCTTATGTGAGCGTGGTTGGAGGCTTATTTACTGCAGCATGGACAGCCTACCAGTGGTTTGGCCGCTGAAGAACGTGACTCTTCTCCCCCACCCACCCAGCAACTATTAACTTCCAGTAACTTCTGATGGAATTGTTATTGAATGTTGATGGGCCCAATTATGTGGAGCAAGCCACAGCTGCTAATGCCATGTGGTGTCCAGAAAATAGCATCTCACAGCACTCCTCCCCATCCTCTGGCTCTTCAATTCATCCTCTTCTTTGAGGTTCCCTAGGTCTTGGAGGGGGTGATATGAATATTATGTTAAGCTGAGCCTTGGCGCTTTGATCAGCTATGCATAGACATTAATCACCCATTGTCAAAAGGAGCTGCTCTGATCAAATTTTTAATGTTCAGAGCAGGGCCTAATTAAAAAAAAAGGACCTACTGGTTAGTTAATGTAATTGAAGTATCACAATTTCAGAATAAATTTGATTAAAGGAAGCTCATTTATTTATATTATATTTAAAAGAGAACTGGTGATTTGAATTGTGTGTAACTCTTTGGAATCTGTCTAAAACCAAATACCCCTGCAAACATCCTATTCTATTTAAATATTTTGCTGTTTTATTTTATAGAAATTATTTTGCTGAGGGCTTGAGGGATGGTTTAGAGGTTAAGGCGTTTGTCTACAAACCCAAAGGACCCAGGTTCTATTCCTCAGGACCCATGTTAGCCAGATGCTCAAGGTGGCACATGCATCTGGAATTCGTTTGCAGTGTCTAGAGGCTCTGGCACGCCCATTCTCTCTCTCCCCCTCTTTCTCTCTGTTAAATTAATTAATAAATTAAAACTAACAAAAGAAATTATTTTGCTGAATTCACAAATAGAATTTGATTTAATAAGAAAAAAGATAAACATCAATATTTAGAAGGCAGTTTGACAGCCTGTCCATTCCACAAACCAACAGCAGTAGTGACTTCCCTCCAGGACCTGTGACCTCTCTAGCTGTGAACGTACAATCTCCTTGCCTTGTCTTCCCAAGTAGCTGGAATTAAAGGTGTCTGCCAGCATGCCTACTGTAAAATTGGGTACTTTACATATTTCTCACAAGTGCCATCATATTTCTCAAACATATTAACTTTTTAAACTTTATATTTCTATTGTTACTTTTTATTTGTGTGAGACAGAGAAAGAGGCAAAGGGAGAAAGAGAGAGAGATAGAGATAGTGAGAGTGAGTGAGAGAGAGAGAATGGACACACCAGGGCCTCCAGGCCCTGAAAACAAACTTCAGAAGCATGTGCTACCTTGTGCATCTGGCTTATGTGAGTCCTGGGGAATCAAACCTGGGTCCTTAGGTTTCACAGGCAAATGCCATAAGCGTTAAGCCACTCTCCAGCCGTATTTTTACATTTAAGAAAATTATGTGTGTATACCTCTGTATGTATGTATGTGTGGATGTGTATGTTCTCTCTCTCTCTCTCTTTCTGGGTGTGTGTTGGGGGGAGGGTGCAGGGTCTCCCAGAGAGCAGGAAGAATGCTGTCAACTCACCACCTAGGAAACTCAGTCACCAACATGCAATTGACACACGGCGCAAGGAGAAAGAGGGTGCCGCTGCTGGAGCTACTGTTGGCTGTCACCTGCTGCCACCATGATGGTTTCAAGCTGAGTTCAAGAACCTCAAATTGGCAAAGGAAAGCTGGTTTAGGGCTGTCACTGAGTCATGGACAAAAGTGAGTCTTGTTCTCCTGAGGCCTGATTGGTCCCCTGCTGGACTCTTGAAGCCCATACTGGGTGGCCCTAGAGGGAGGTCCTGTGTTTTTCCTGTGATGACATCCCCATAACTCGGGGGCGGAAGGCGGAGCTAAAGATCAAGATTCTTCAGTTAGCACACAACAAGCTGGTTTTGTTCCCTCACCGTTTGTTTCCCTGAAGAACATTTTCCTGACCAAGTTTGCTTCATAAATCAAGACAACGAAGTGCACGGGACCCGTGCCAAGCACACAGAGCGGACTGGGAAGCTCTGGAGAACCTCCTTTCCCTGATCTCCACCCCCACAGGCCCACTTGGCACACTGGCATGGTGGTTTGGAGGGGACAGCTCCAGTCTCTGAGATGGGCACGGTTGATAGTATGTTAATGAATGATGACTCTTGTCATGGTAAAGAAATTCCCACTCGTAGTTAGGCCAATCCCAGAACTTGGGAGGTAGAGGCAAGGGGAACAGGAGTTCAAAGTCATTCTGTGCCATGTATGGAGTTCAGTGCTATCCCGGTGTCGCAGTCACGTCCGCATTGCTGACAGAAATCACCTGACCAAGAGCAGCTTGTGGCAAAGTATGTTTACTTTGGCTTACAGACTCGAGGGGAAGCTCCATGATGACAGGAGAAAATGATGGCATGAGCAGAGGGTGGACATCACCTGGCCAACATCAGCAGGAGAGTGTGCCAAACATGGGCAAGGGGACACTGGTTGTAACAGCCATAGGCCCGCCTCCAACAATACACTGCCTCCAGCGGGTTTTAATTCCCAAATTTCCATCAACTGGGAACCTAGCATTCAGAACACCTAGGTTAATGGGGGACATCTGAATGAAACCACCACACCTGGTCTATGTGAGACCTTGTCAAAAAACAAAACAAAACAAACAACAACAAACACCCCTCGCTTTTCTAAACAAGTTCTGGTTTCAGCGAGACTGTAGAAACTCATGTGCGAGCTGGTGACTTGTCATGTGTCCTTGAAGGAACGCAAGCAAACAGCTCATTAGACCCCTTCCTTCTGCTTCTGTCCAATGGACCACAGTGCTTGAACAACACAGGAGAAAGATGCAAAGAGCATGTCAGGTTTTGATTCTTTACCAAATGTTTGGCTCCTTGTTCAATCATTTAAATCACTTCCTTGAATCCTCATAGCACTGCTGTGGTGTGGGACTTAGTTTACCATTCAAATTTCAGAAAACTCAGTCACTATGAGGTAATTCACTGGCAACTAGGGGCTTCCTGGAAATCCATGCAGAAACATTAGGAAAATGCCTTCCACATTGGAACGTAGTCTCCCTATAGACATGAGCATAAGATATGATGCACGCTGCAGCTGTGTTAAGTACCTGCTGGTCCCTTACTGTATGTGAGCTCGCTGCCGCTGCATGTGGCCCGGAGCAGATCACCATGATTCTCCTGCCCTTAGCTGCTTCTTGCTTCTCCCTGCTGAATGTAGTCACATGGCCACAATTAGTATAAGGGAGGCAAATGTTTTAAATGGTTCGTATCTATCCCTAATAAAGCGTGGGCTTTATTACTAAGGAAGGAGTAGAGTTTATATTAGGTATGAAATTAGAAGTTTCTACATAGGGTACTTTTAGAAATCGCATTTTTGTGTGTCTTTGCATGTGCATATGTGTTCATAATGTGTGTGTGTGTGTGTGTGTGTGTGTGTGTTGAGGCCAAAGGTTGACATCAGGTGTCTTTCTCTGTTTCTATTTTATTCGTTCATTTATCTATTTATTATTTTCAAGCACAGAGAAATGAGAGAGAGAGAGAGAGAGGAGGAGAGAGAGAGGGAGAGAGAGAGAAAGAGAAAGAATAGAGCTGGGCATGGTGGCACACACCATTAATTCCAGCACCTGGGAGGCAGAGGTAAGAGGATCACCATGAGTTCAAGGCTACCCGGAGACTACATAATGAATTTCAGGTCAGCCTGTGCTAGAATGTGACCCTACCTCAAAAAACCAAAGAGAGAGAGAGAGAAAGAGAGAGACAGAGAAAAAGAGAGAGAATGGGCACACCCGGGCCCCTATCCACTGAACATAAACTCCAGACACATGGGCTACCTTGTGCATCTGGTTTTACATGGGTATTGGGGAATTGAATCCAGGTGGTTAGGCCTCACAGGCAAGTGCCTTAACTGCTGAGCCATCTCTCCGGCCCTTCATTGTTTTTGAAAGGGTCTCTTGCTGACCCTCAGGCTCCCTGAGGCTAGCCAGTGAGTTCCAGGGATTCGCTGTCTTTGTCCTCCAGTATTGACATGTGCTGTCATGCCCAGGATTTTATGTGGGTGCTGGGGATCTCAGGTCCTCATGTCTGCACAGCAAGCATTTTCCCCACTGAGCAATTTACCCAGCCCAGAAATGTGTTTGTTTTTATTTCGATGTGTGTGTGTGATGTATGCATGTGAGTGTGCAGCTGTGTGTGTGTGTGCCAGAGGAAGATGTTGGGTGTCCTCCTCTATTGCTCCTCTGCCTTGTTTCTCTGAGCTCAACTCTCACTGAACCTGGAGTTCCATGTTTTTCAGTTAGACTGGCTGACCAGGGAACCCCAGAGATCTTTTTGTCTCTGCCCTACTCAGTGCTGTGGTTACAGACATATGTGTTTATGTTTGTTTTTTCTCATGGGTGCTGGGGATCAAACTTAAGTCCTCAAGATTGTCCAACAAGTGCTCTTATCTGATGAGCCATCTCCCCAGCCTCAGAATTTTGTACTTTTAAAAAATATTTTATTTTTATTTATTTATTGAGAGAGAGGGGGGGAAGAGAGAGAGAGAGAGATACAGAAATAGGTAGTAAGAGGGAGAGAGAACGGGCATGCCAGGGCCTCCAGCCATTGCAAATGAACTCCAGATGCATGCACCACCTTGTGCATCTGGCTTACGTGGGTCCTGGGGGGTCAAACCTGGGTCCTTTGGCTTTGCAGACAAATGCCTTAACCACTAAGACATTCCTCCAGCCCAGAAATTTGTATTTTTAAAAAATATCTTTTGGAAAAATCCATTTCCCAGCTTTCTTTTGGCTCCTTCAACCTGGCCCACTTTACACATATGCCTTACCTCTAAATGTTGAATTTGCACCTGGAAGAGACCTCAGAGGAGCAGGACCCTGCTTTCTTCTCTTAAGTCCTTCCTGAGGCCAAGTGGGTTCTGTACTCGCTGCACACTTGAGGGGCTCCCAGGCCAAGATCTGGAATAAAGCTGACGCATGCGGCCGCTAGGAAGAGGGCCCTGTTCCCTGCGCATCTCTTCTTCTCGCCTTCTCAAGAGCTTCTTCTGTCTTGTTGACTTCCCGGTTGCCTGTTGGAAATGCCATTTCACCTTCCCGGCTGGAAAATGTCCTTTGAGAAAGGTTGGTGCGGAGGTGCTTAGCACGGCTATCACGTGGGATTAGGAACCTCTAGGTGACGTCTTAGCTCCTGCAGCAGAAATGTGCAAACAGCCCACCAGCTGGAGCCCTGCAGCAAGTACTGAGAAGTTGCTGCTTCTTGGGGGGCTGTGGTTGCTGGAATCTTTGATATAATTGGTTCATTTGGACATTCATTTATTTATTTATGAGAGAGAAACAGAGAGAGAGAGAGAGAGAGAGAGAGAGAGAGAGAATGGGCATACCAGGGCCTCCAGCAGCTGCAAATGAATTCCAGTCACACATGCCCCCTTGTGCATATGGTTTATGTGGGTCTGGGGAATCGAACCTGGGTCCTTTGGCTTTGCAGGCAAGTGCCTTAACCACTAAGCCATCTCTTCAGCCCCCAGGTTCATTTGGAAAAGAAAGGAATCTAGGCCACACATAGCAGCATATGCCTTTAATTCCAGCACTCAGGAGGCAGAGGTAGGGGAGTCTCTTTAAATTCAAGGCCAGCCTGGGACTACAGAGTGAGTTTCAGGTCAGCCTGGGATAGAGTGAGACCCTATCTTGAAAAAAAAAAACAAAACCAAAATAAAGTAAATTTTTAAAAAAGGAATCTGAGGGTGAGGTTAGAATGGAACTATTTCCTACTTAGACTGAAAAAACTGGATTCTTTACTTATTATTATTACTATTATTATTTTGCCAGTAGCTTTTTCTTTGGCTCTAGGGAAGGCTTAGAGGTAACTGGTAAAATCTGGGCAATTTCCAAAGAGTTCAGCAGTTGTTTTCCACAGGAACTGTGAAAGCACACATTTAATTTTAGCTCATCTGGAAATATTTCAGAAAAACAGATCAAATGTGGAAATAGGTGAGCATGTATCAATAAGCAAATAAAATGGAACTGAAAAAATCAGGAAGTGAGTAATTTCATGTGATTTTTACTGAAACTGAGTTAATAGTAATTGTGCCTTCTGTACTTTGAACTTGTGCTGTCTTTAGAGGGCAGAATGGTCTGTGAGTCTGGTTTGTGGGGCTGGGCAGTGACCCCAGATGCACCTTGGCTTTTCTAGGGGCTAGCGCACAGTTAACACAATCAGGCAGCACTGGGGCTCCAGCCTAGGGCATCACATAATCAGGGTCCCAGGACAGAGCACTGAACTGAAGGACACAAAGGTTTCTGTTACTGGATTTAACAGAGTCATGTCTAAACACTGCAGAAGAACAAGGCAGACTTCCGCCCACCCTGCCGGGGCAGGGGGCAGTCCTGTTGCATGCTGTTGCTTAACCTCACCTCTATTATTGTGCTTGATTTATGATCTTGAAACATGCTTTTCCTCTGAATGAGAGTTAACACACACATATGAATAGAAATGTTTGGTTTTTCTGCGCTCAGCTTGTTTTGCTATCATATACATTACAGCAAGATCCAAGGTTAATAAATTATTGTGACATCAAGAAGTTTTCATTATTATTATTATTATTATTATTATTATTATTTTGATCTTTTGAGGCAAGGTCTCACTCTAGCCCAGGCTGACCTAGAATTCACTATGTAGTCTCAGGGTGGCCTCAGACTCACAGTGATCCTTCCTATCTCTACCTCTTGAGTGCTGGTATTAAAGGCATGTGCCTTTTATATGTCTTTTGTTTGTTTTTAATGCATTTTATTTTATTTTTTGTTTTTTCGAGGTAGAGTCTCACTCCGGCCCAGGCTGACCTGGAATTCACTATGTAGTCCCAGGGTGCCCTTGAACTCATAGTGATCCTCCTACCTCTGCCTCCTGAGTGCTAAGATTTAAGGTGTGTGCCACCATGCCTGGCTGATATATATACATTTTTAACTTTTTATTGATTTATTTGAGAGAGAGAGGAGGGGGGAGAGGGAGAGAATGGGCACACCAGGGCCTCCAGCTACTCCAAATGAACTCCAGACACATGTGCCACCTTGTGCACCTGGTTTATGTGGGTCCTGGGAAATCGAGCTGGGGTCCTTTGGCTACTAAGCCATCCCTCCAGCCCCTCTTTATATTTTTTATTATTCACTTGCAGAGAGAGAGAGAGAGAGAGAGAGGGAGAGGGAGGGAGAGGCACACTAGGGCCTCTTTGCCTCTGTAAACACCAGATGTATTTGCCACTTTGTGCATCTGGCTCCACATGGGTTAGGAGGACTAGAAAGAATCTGGGTCATCAGGTTTGCATGCAAGCACCTTTAACCACTGAGCAATCTCCCCAGCCCTTTAGTTTTTGTTTTTGTTTTTACTTATTATTTATTGACATCAAGAACTTTAGAACTTTTTGCCTAAGCAGAGATAAAAGTGGTTCTCACAATGGCAGTACAAGTGAAATTTTCAGTTTGTCATTTTCTCACTGGGTCATTTCCATCACGTCAGCCCTATCAGCCCAGTGGGGCAATCTCCAACTCTCTAAATTAAAAGTATCAACAGCTAGGGATAGCTTGCAGAAGTCTATATCATGGATTTTATATTTGTGACTTATGGAATAATGACCCCATATGTGACATACTTGAAAAATTAATTTTTGGGAGTATCCTTTTATTTGTTTTTTTTTTGTTTTTTTTCAAGGTAGGGTCTTGCACTAGCCCAGGCTGACCTGAAATTCACTGTGTAGTCTCAGTGTGGCCTCAAACTCACAGTGATCCTCCTACCTTTGCCTCCCAACTAACGGGATTAAAGGCATGAGCCACCACACCTAGCGTCTTTTTCAGGCTTGCTTCAAATTTGCTATGTAGCTCAGGCTGGCTTTTTATTCCCTGTGTAACCTAAAATGTCCTTGAAATGCAAGGTATTTTTCTACTTCAGCCTCCTGCATGTGCCACCACTAAACGTTTTCTTTTAATAAAGTAAAATATACACTCATAAAAACATAAAGCATATAGTTTCAATTTTCTGAACTTTTGACCCACATCATTAACACTTAAATTAAGAAAGAAAAACATTGTCAGTACATTAGAAGGTTTCCTTGGGTCTTCTTGCAGTTGCTACTGTTTTGTTTGTTTTATAGATGTGCAACTGTAGTTTTTTTCTTAGGCACAAAAGAAATCTTTCCTTTTCTCCACTTAGCCTGGTTACTCCCCAGAAGTAAATGACTAATTATTCTTATGGTCATCATCATCATCATCATCATCATCATCTCCGAGGGCTGTAGACATAGTTTAATTGGTATAATGTTTGCCTAGCATGCATGAAACCTGGGTTTGACTTGGAGGACACATAAACCAGGCACAGTGGCACATACCTGTCTTAGAAGTTGGAGGACAGCCTGGGATACTGTTTAAAAGTTTCATATTTCACTCACATTTCTTTCAAAGCAGCTTTGCGTTTATTTCCTCATTTATTTTTTTCAGATACCCTAAGATAGATGGGGGTTATTTTCACCACATGATGCACGAAAAGTGGAGTCTCAGGGAGTTGTACAGTTTTTCTCCCACCCAGGACAAAGGCACCTCACAGGCAAGGTGCTTTCTGCTGCCCTAGGGTTAGCAAAGATGAATGACAACTCCCATGGACCTCCACTGACCAGAATGTAGTTGAGTCTTAGAGATCTTGAGAATCTCTGGCTTAAATGACCTACAAAGGGGTGTCTTCATCCTTCACTCAGACATGCTAATGATGCAGATGCTCAGAACAGGACTGGGGGAAAAGGGGCATTTCCTTGTTCACCTTTTGTTGGTAATTGCTCTTTTCTGGGCATCCTGTGGATGTGGGGGAAACAGACCATGAGAGAAGATGGTATTGTCCTTTTTTGCTATTGGTGTTTAGAACATTGAGGAGACACTAAACTACCCTCTTGATTAGTGGGCTGCTCTTATGACAGAAGTCAAGGAATCTAGGCGTATTGCAATGAGATTTGTAGTGATTATGTGACCTTTGTGGAACTTCCTCTGTCTTCAGTTACAGAGTAGGATATCCTCTGCCTTTGATGTGGTATGCGCTGGAGAGATGGCTTAGCTAGCGGTTAAGGTGATTGCCTGTGAAGCCTAAGATTCCAGGTTTGATTCCCTGGTACCCATATAAAGCCAGATGCACAAGGTGGTGCATGCATCTGGAGTTCATTTGCAGTGGCTGGAGGCTCTGGCATGTCCATTCTCTCTCTCTCTCCCTCCCTGTCTATTAAATAAATAAATACTAAAAACAAAACAATTCTCCCAAGGCTTTCCTACTATCACTATGTCACTGCATACTTTGGGGTCTGAAGCATGCTGATTACTGACAAACAGATCTGGATTGGCCGTTATAACCACAATGATGCTTTCCCAAGCTGGAGACTAAGGTCACAAACACAGAACTCAAGTTTTTCTGTGTTTAGTCAACAGGTTGGTACATGATGTTCTTGGTTCCTTTTCTCCTACCAAACCAGTTCTTACCATTGCCTCCTGTCACAATCAGCTTCTCACCCTGGACAAACACCCGACCAGAAACAGCTTGTGGGAGGAAAGGGTTTATTTCAGGTTTACATGTTCCAGGGGAACTGTTGCAGTCCGGTTTGCATTGCTGGTAGAAATCACCCAACAAGAGCAGCTTCTGGGAAAAAGAGATTTATTTTGGCTTACAGGCTCGAGGGGAAGCTCCACGATGGCAGGGGAAAACAATGGCATGAGCAGAAGGTGGACATCACCCCCTGGCCAATATAAGATGGACCACAGCAACAGGAGGGTGTGCCAAACACTGGCAAGGGGAAACTGGCTTTAATACCCATAAGCCCGCCCCCAACAATACACTCCCTCCAGGAGGCATTAATTCCCAAATCTCCATCAGCTGGGAACCTAGCATTCAGAACACCTAAGTTTATGGGGGACACCTGAATCAAACCACCACAGGAACATAATCAGTGGCAAAAGAAGCTGGCTCATCTTCACAGGTCCAAGCAGAGAGACACCACCAACCTGCCAACACCACAAAACCCACCAGAGATCAAATTGCTCTTTTCACACCATAGGGCAGGACTGAGATCTGCCCCCACCCCCCGGGCCCCCCGCCATGCCTCTTCTCCAGTAGGGCTGGGCCACCGGAGACTCAAGTTGTAAGCCTGGGTCTACGGGGCCGTACATTCAAAACACCTCCCCGGTTATTGTCCTCCTACTGAGAGAAACCCTGAACCCAAGTCTTTGCATGTTTGCCAATTTCACATTTAGGCCTCAACTTAAATGTCACCTACAAGTGCATGGATGTACTTTTGGGGGGATTTACAATATTTTTACATCTTGGTTGGTGAATGTGCAAAAATCCATCAAGCGGTATACCCACTCTATGCACTTTTTGTAAGCATTTATACTTCAGTGGAAAAGCTTACTTTATGAAATAAGTCTCTTCTTCTAGTATATACCTTTCGGCACAGTAGTAGCCCCAGTGGACTGAGATAATCGGCATGGCCACTATACTGTCCTGTGCCAGCCTGCACATGGCTACCCCTGCATCATGGGCGTCATCATGATCCCCTGGGGAGCCCGAGATGTAGAGGAAAGACAATTTCATTATATATATTACTGTCTTAGGAGGGCTTCCAGGCTGGGGTACCTGTGCTCCAAGGCCTGCTATCTGTACTTGCAGCCTCTTTCTCCCCGTGAGTTCATGGAGTGTGCATGCATACATGTGGGAATCAAGAGGTGGATTAGTGAGGCAGCAGCTCCCTGAACCCAGACCCATCCTATTGTTAGGACTTTCTTACAGGCCAACAGGCTCATCCTTCCCTTGGGATGTGCTCCCTCCTGGGAGGCATGCAGACAGAGTGAGCCACTCCTGGTCTGTCACGGCCACATACGCTCAGGAGGCCTGACATCCAGTCTACACTCATCTACATCTCTCGTTAGGCAGCTCCACAGCCCACAGGTACTCACTTCATCTTGCAGAGTCCCAGGAGGCCTGCATCCTGTGGCCTTGAGCTTGGACTCGCCGCCTCCTTTATAGCTGGGCACAATGGTTTCTCATTTTTCTAAAAAAAACCTTTTTGTTTTCAACCTCCATACATATGCACAATGTATCCTGATCATAATCTCCTCCCATCACTCTCCTTTGCCCCTCCACCCAATTTTCCCTTTCTACTGAGCCCTTTCTTCTTTCTACCTAGTCCCTCTTCTATTTTGATGTCATCCTTTTTTTCTTGCCGTCATATTATGTGGCTCTTGTATAGGTAGTGTCAGCCGCTGTGAGGTCATGAGTGCAATAGTCACATTGTGTCTGGAAGACAGCATTCCCAAGCGCTCCGCCCCATCCTTTGGCTCTTACATTCTTTCTGCCACCTTCTCTGCAATGGCCCTTGAGCCTTGGAGGGTGTGATAGAGATGTCTTAGTAGTGAGCACTCCACAGTCACTTCTCAGCACTTTGATGAGTTTTGAGTTTCCCCCAGTGGTCACTGCCATCTGAAAAGAAAGGCTTCTCTAACCAAAAGTGAGAGTGGATATAAGTGTAAGTATTTAGGGGACAGTTTTTTAAAAAATATTTTATTTTTATTTATTTATTTATTTGACAGAGAACAAGAGAAAGAGAATGGGTGCTTCAGGGCCTCCAGCCACTGCAAACGAACTCCAAACATGTGCACCCCCTTGTGCATCTGGCTAATGTGGGTCCTGGGGAATTGAACCAGGGTCCTTTGGCTTTGCAGGCAAATGCCTTACTGCTTAACCATTTCTCCAGTCCTTCTTTTTTTTTTTTTAAATATTTATTTATTTATTTGAGAGAGAGAGAAAGAGTGGGGAGAGAGAGAGAGAGAGAGAGAGAGAGAAAGAGAGAGAGAGAGAATGGGTGTGCCAGTGCCTCCAGCCACTGCAAACAAACTCCAGGCACATGCGCCACCTTGTGCATCTGGCTTACTACGGATACTGGGGAATTGAACCTGGGTCCTTAGGTTTTGCAGGCAAGTACCTTAACCTCTAAGTCATCTCTCCAGCCTTGTTTTCTTCTTCTCCTTCTTCTTACTTTTTTCTCCAAGGAAGGGTCTCACTCCCACCCAGGCTGATTTGGAGTTCACTATGTAGTCTCAGGGTGGCCTTGAATTCATGGCGCTCCTCTTACCTCTGCCTCCAGAGTGCTGTGATTAAAGGCATGCACCACCATACCTAGAATGTTTTCTTCTTTTCCTTTTCCTTTTCCTTTTTTAAAAAAATATTTATTTATTTATTTATTTGAGAGAGAGAGAGAGAGAGAGAGAGAGAGAGAGAGAGAGAAAAAGAGGCAGAGAGGGAGAGAGAGGGAGAGAATGGGCACACCCGTGCCTCTAGCCACTGCAAACAAACTCCAGACACATGCACCACCTTGTGCATATGGCTTACTACAGATATTGGGGAATTGAACCTGGGTCCTTAGCCTTCACAGTCAAGTACCTTAACCACTAAACCATCTCTCCAGCCCAATACCTCCCTCCTTATTTGGTTCCTGGGCTCAGTGTGCCATCTGTTAGCACCTCAGGGAGCTGTCTGTCCCAGGGAGATCATCAGTCCCTTAGTCCTCCTTTATCATTGAATCATGTCAAACATCGCTGTGTTCTTGGAGGCCTCCCATGGGTCTGATCTCTAAATAACCTGGACATGTCATACTGGTCGCCTCTCCAACCATCCCTAATGATGGATTGATTTTGTAACAATTTAATAGAGTTTCTTATAGGGAAGAAACAGGAGCTAGAGAAACAAAATAGAAATAACAAAAATCTAAACTCAAGACACAGGAACGCACTCATGCCCATGGGCTCTCAGCCCTCCAGGAAGTGTGCAGGGAAGTGCCTGGAGGTGGCACAGGGTGAGTTCTCTTTTTCACGACACAGAGGATGTCATATTAGGCTACCAGCAGGGAGGGTCCATTAGCACTATGTCCTTTAATTAAGTCCATCGCTTACGTAAAGCAGCAAGAGGCAGCTGCTGCAACCGCACTGCCGTGGAGCTGGTGTGATGGGTGCAGGTGGAAGGGTTCTTCTCGGAAAGTCAGAAGTAAGGCACTTGGAGTCAGTCTCCGGCTGCTGTTATTCATGACTCCTGCGCTCAGAGCCAGTTGTCCTTGCCGCTAGCCTTTTATAGTCAGGGCCTCTTCTCACTCCCCCACTTCCCTACCCCTGGAAACCACGAATCTGTTTTTCTTCTCTCTAATTATGTCCTTTCAACAATGTTATGTGAATGGAATCACATAGCACGCAACTATGTCACTCAGCGTAAGTCCTTGAGATCCATCTATGTTGTTTTGGGTATTAGTAGCTTGTCCTGTTCTTTTCTATATGCATACATTGAATGATTCTATGGTTGCAGGAGTGTTTGTGATGCTCTCAAAGAGGACTATGGGTGGCTGGAGAGATGGCTTAGTGGTTAAGCGCTTGCTTGTGAAGCCTAAGGACCCCGGTTCGAGGCTCGATTCTCCAGGACCCACGTTATCCAGATGCACAAGGGGGCACATGCGTCTGGAGTTTGCTTGCAGTGGCTGGAAGCCCTGGAGCGCCCATTCTCTCTTTCACTCTTTCTCTGTCTGTGGCTCTCAAATAAATAAATAAATAAACAAAAATTTAAAAAAAAAAGAGGACTATGGGACTGTAGTCTCTTGCAGTCACTGTGAGGTGAATAGGCCTGTTTCACCTCATGCTCCTACTAGGATGCATTGGGCCCAAAGCAGTAAGGTAGTGGGGTTAATTGGTTATGGATTGATGCACCAGATAAATCTTTTACCTTTTTTTCTTTTCTAAAATATATATGTGTGTGTATGTATGTGTGTGTACTTGCAAACACACACACAGAGAAAAAGAGAGAGAGAGAGAGAGAGAGAGAATGGTCACACCAGGGCCTCTTGCCACTGCAAAATAATTTTGGATTCATGTGCCAAGTTGTGTACCTGGCTTTATACGGGTGTTGGAGAATTGCACCCATTCTGGAAGGCTTTGCGAGCAAGTGCCTTTAACCACTGAGCCATCTACCCAGCCCTCTCTCTCTTTTTAAATATGTGTGCATGCTTGCGTGTGGACACCAGGGACAACTCTGCGTGTCGTTCTGTAGCAGTGCTGACTGCTTTTCTTCTGGCTGCAACACACCACCAGACAAGAAGAGCCTCAAAGGAGGAAGGGCTTGCTTCACCTTACAGCTTGAAGGGGCACAATCCATCCTGGCGGGCAATTAGTTCTTGAACTTACACTTTCAGAGGAATGGAGGAATAGCCTGGAGATCAGCTGACCACTGGATCTCTTTCTCCTATTCCCCCTTCCAACCAGAGCCTTTCTCATCTAAGGCCTCTCTCCCCCCCTGAGACCAGATTACTCAATATGCTGCTTCCCTTCCAGCAACTACCGGAATGCAGAGGCCTGCCAAACTTGCTGATACCGAACCAAAGACCTGACAGGAATTAGGAGACATTCATCCCTGAACTGCTGGACCTGAAGGCACACAGATACCTTTAGATGGAACCCAATGTTTAGTTCCTTCACACTAGCTTCCCTAACCTGGCCCCATTCCTGTAGTCCCCTCACGAACTCCCACTTTAACACTCTCTAGGTCCCTCCACAACCCACCTCCGAGGTCCATGGCCCTTGAGAATGTCAGCTTCTGAACCTTTGTCCACCCAGAGATGCCCTAAAAGTACTCAACAGGGTTTCATTCCAGATACCATGACCTTTGAAGAGTCAACAGAGCTGGCTAAAGGGCAAACAGATAGGGCTGCCAGGGCAGGACAAGGTGAACTATCATGTACAGAGTCAACAAAGGAATGGCAAGAGGACAGAACACAGGGACTAATCAGAGGCTTTTTTTTACGTGTAAGTTCTGGTGTTGAACTCAGGTCCTTATGCTTGTGAGGCAAGCACTTTACTAAGCTATCTACTCAGCCACACCCTTTTTTACTTTTTAAGTTGATTAATATCAGGTTATTTGTTACAGTAATGGAAGGTTGCCTACCACATGTATCTTAACTGTATTAGACATATAAACTTCATTTAAAATTTTTAAAAAATATTTTTAGTTACTTGAAAGCAGAGAGACATAGAAGAGAGACAAAATATGTATGTCAGGGCCTCCAAGCACTGAAAACGAACTCCAAATGCATATGCCACTTTGTACATCTGGCTTTACATGGGTACTGGGGAATTGAACTTGGGTCATTAGGCTATGTTGGCAAGCACCTTAATCACTGGGCCATCTCTCTAGCCCTGAATCTTCACTTTTGACAAAAATCATATAAATACATGCCCATGCAAGTGAATGCAAAAACTAGTGAAACTTGAATAAGGTTGGGTGACACATACCAATGTCAAACTTCCAGTTTGTATATCACATCTCTATCAATTCCTAATATTTTGGGAAACTCGATAGATTCTTCTGTAGTCTTCTTTTTCCAAAATATTTTAAAAGTTTTTATTTGTTTATTTGACAGAGAAAGAGGGAGAGAGATAAAGAGAGAGAGAGAGAGAGAGAGAGAGAGAGAGACAGAGAGAGAGAGAGAGAGAGAGAGAGAGAGAGAGATAGAGAGAGAGAGACAGAGAGAGAGAGAGAGAGAGAGAGAGAGAGAGAGATAGAGAGAGAGAGGGAGAGAATGGGTACAGCAGGGCCTTCAGCACTGCAAATGAACTCCAGACACATATGCTCCCTTGTGCATCTGGCTGACATGGGTCTTGGGGAATCGAACTTGGGTCCTTTGGCTTTGTAGGCAAACGTCTTAACTGCCAAGCTATCCCTCCAGCCCTGTAGTCTTCTTTTCTTTTGCATTTGTATGTGTGTACAATGTGTGTAGGTATGCACATGAATGTGGTGAGCAGAAGTGGGAGGCAGAAGTTGACATTAGGTGTCTTCCTGCACTGCTCTCCCCTTATTTATTGAGACAGGGTCTCTCCAACGCAGAGCTTGCCAATTTGGCTAGAGCTCCGCTGTTGCTACTTCCTGAGCCCCAAGATTACAGGCGAGTCAGCCCGGGCAGCCTTTATGTGGGTGCTGGGGACCCACACTTAGGTCCTCATGCTTGTGCAGCAAGTCCTTCACTGACAGCGGCATCCCCTGAGCTCCTTTTATTTCTTTTTAAATTTATTTACTTATTTGTAAGCAGAGAAAAATAGAAAGAAGAAAGAAAGAGAGAATGGGTGTGCCAGGGCCTCTAGCCACTGCAAACAATCTCCAGATGCATGTGCTGCTTTGTGCATCTGGCTTTACGTGGTGTGGTGGTTTGATTCAGGTGTCCCCCATAAACTTAGGTGTTCTGAATGCTAGGTTCCCAGCTGATGGAGATTTGGGAATTAATGCCTCCTGGAGGGAGTGTATTGTTGGGGGCCAGCTTATGGGTATTAAAGCCAGTTTACCTTGCCAGTGTTTGGCACGCCCTACTGTTGCTGTGGTCCACCTTATGTTGGCCAGGGGGTGATGTCCACCCTCTGCTCATGCCATCGTTTTCCCCTGCCATCGTGGAGCTTCCCCTCAAGCCTGTAAGCCAAAATAAATCTCTTTTTCCCAGAAGCTGCTCTTGGTTGGGTGATTTCTACCAGCAATGCGAACCGGACTGTAACACGTGGGTACTGGGGAATCAAACCTGGATCATCAGGCTTTGCAGGCAAGTGCCTTGAATACTGAGTTACTCCCAAGCCCAGCATCTCCTTTTCTTTGGTCTCTCCTCCACTTTGTCCTCTTCCTCATCCTTGTCCTGGTCCTCCTCTTCCTCTTCCTTCTTGGTAGTGCTGGAGTCTGAGCCCAGGACCTCACACATATTAGGCAAGTGCTCTACCAGCAAGCTATATGCATGGCCCTTTCTGTATTTTTCTTTACAAGTGAATATATGTCAAATTATAACTATTGGCTAAAAAGCCTTCAGTGGCACTCTTTTGTTTGTCTTTAGAACAAATTCCTTGGTCTGGGATATGAAGTCCACCCACATTTTGGCTCCATCCCATCCACCTTCAGTCTTCTTTTTCACTACTCTGTCTTGGGTAACTTGTTCAACAGTTTTTCATTGTATCATGTGCTTTATTTATTTTTACCCAAGGAATTGAGGTGCAACGTTCATATAGAGAAGGCTCAAATCATAAAGCTGCATCTAGGTTAATGTCCACTATGTGAGCAAAGTCATGGAGCGGACCGCAGTCAGGACCCCAGCGACCCCCTTCCAATTGCCGTCTTCCCAGGAAAACTGTGGTCTGATTCCTATCACCATTGATTATTTTTACCTAGTTTTGAACTTCATATAAATGAATCCATAGGTTAAAAAAAAACTGGCTTCTCTATTCAACGCCAGTGTTGGTTGCATGCGGTCATGTTGCAGCTGGCAGGAGTGTACCCATGCTCAATTGTTGTGTGGCTTTCTTCCCACTGCGAAGCAACCAGTTTTCCAGTCCACACACAATGCTATTGATTACTGTATTGGGTTGTTTATAGTGTGGGGCCATTTCCAATGATTTTGCCATAAATGTTCACTTTCTGGTGTACACACGTACTCACTGTACTTGATTTATACCCAGAAGTAGAGTCCCTGCATTATGGGACATCCTTATTTATTTTTTTTCAAGGTAGGGTCTCTTTCTAGTTCAGGCTCTCCTGGAATTCACTATGGAGTCTCAGGGTGGCCTCGAACTCACGGCGATCCTCCTACCTCTGCCTCCCAAGTGCTGGGATTAAAAGCGTGCGCCACCACGCCGGGCAAATGGACCTTTTTATATTTACATATGTGTGCAGTATCTGTGTATGTGTGTATGCACTTTTACGTGAGTATGGGCACAATGCATGTGTATGTTTGTAGGGCAGAGGTTGCTGTTGGACTTTTCCTTGACTGATTTTTACTTTGTCCTGCTGAGGCAGGGTCTCGCACTTGAACTCAGGGCTTACCCATTCAGCCAGCTTCGTTAGTCAGGTCCCCGGGACCCCCTTCTCTGGACCTTAAGCTCTAGGATTCCAGGTGGCTGCCATTCTGCCGGGCGTTTACAGGAGTGCAGAGAATTGTCTTTTGCATGTGTGCTACGTGTGATATGGTGTGTGTGTGTGGGGGGGGGAGGTGGAGCACACAGGTGTGTGGAGGCCAGAAAAGAATGTTGGGAGTCCTGTCTCTATCGCTCGTCTTTATACTTCCTTGAGATGAAGTCCATCTGTCTGAACACAGGGCTGCATTTTCCAGGAACGGCCGTGGTTTTCCAGTCTCTACTCTCCAGGACTGGGGTTACAGATGCGCATGGCCATACCCAGCTGCTTACGAGAGTGCAGGGCAGGGAGCTCAGGCGTCACCAGGCTCTCTGAGGCCCTGACACTTGCAGTGAGCGCTCTTACCTGCTGAGCACCTCCCCAGCCCAGTTTTTGGTGTTTGGAGGCAGAGTCTCCATCTAGCCCAGGCTGACCTGGAACTCATGTTGATCCTCCTACCTCAGCCTTCTGAATGCTGGCGTTATAGGTGTGCGCCACTACACCTGGCAAGGACTTTTTCTACTTTTTCCCCAGAGGCACATGACCAGGCTTCTAACCTTGTTTCCAATCCTCAGAAGATCTTTTCCCGGTCTGCGGGAGTAGTAGGCCACCTTATCCTGTAGTTTAAAGCTCTGTCTTACTGGAGCTATAACATGACATATGTGTGAAGGCTCATGCCTGTGGGCCAGCAGAGATTCCCCTAATCTCTCCTGTGAGGTATTGATGGGGAGGGGGAAGGATTTAGGGAGGAGAGAAAGAGGGAGGTTGAGGTGGACAGTAGAAGCAGGAAGACGCTACCCCACAGGGACCCACTGAGGACTTCATGACCCCACAGTGAATAGTGAATACCCTAAGTCCACTGAGGAGGGCCTCCAGAGTAATGGGAGCTGGGAAGAGGGTATAAAAGAGTATAACTTGTTTATATATGTATATATATAAACTAATGTATACATATATACATATACATACATATATATATAAACAATATATATATGATTATAAAAAGAGGGAAGAGGATATAGGTGGAGGGGGAGAGAAAGAGGAAGGAAAGTGAGGAAGAATGGGATGGCAGAGACGTTTTATTGCATGTATGTGTGTGTCTGTTTGTATGTGTGCTATTTGTGTGTATGTGTGAGTATGTGTTTGTGTGTGCATGCACATGTGAAGGACAGAGAACAACCCTGGGTGCTATTTCTCAATAACATTATTTTTTTTTTAAGATAGAGTCTCTTATTGGCCTGGAGTAACCAATTAGGCTAGGCTGGCTGGCCAGAAAGGCCCCGTCTCTGCCTCCCCAGTGCTGGGATTACAAGCAGGAGCCACAGTGCCCGGCTCCCCTCCCCCTCAGGTTCTGGTCCTCATGCTCGCAGCACAGGCACCTTACCTATGTAGTTACTTCTTCAGCCCAAGGGAGAAATGTTAACAGGATGAGAGAGAGATGGGAAGGGGGCAGTAGAGAAGGAGAAAGAGTCTTAAGTTTGTTTTTAGCGTGGGTCCTGGGGAACAGAGCCTCGAACCAGGGTCCCTAGGCTTCACAGGCAAGTGCTTAACCACTAAGCCATCTCTCCAGCCCTTGAGAAAGATTCTTGAGCAGAGTGGAACCTGAGATTCCTCTGAGGCTGGCTGTGTTTGTGTTGCAACTATCTCCAGCAGTTCTACAATTGACTCCCACACAACCTGAGCCAGTTTTTTAAAAATATTTTTATTTATGAGAGAGAGGATGTGCAGTCCCGGGCCTCCAGCTACTGCAAACAAACTCCAGACTCATGCGCCACCTTGTGCATCTGGCTAATGTCGGTCCTGGGAAATTGAACCTGGGTCCTTAGGCTTTGCAGGCAAGCACCTTAACTGCTAAGCCATCAACCTGAGCTAGTTTTAATAGACACCTATTCCTTGTGACCAAAGTGTCTCTGACTAAACCACTAGACACCCTCAAGTCTTCTAGACCATGGTGGCCTAGACACTGTGTGGAGGCGGCCTTATAGAAGGTTAAACAATGTCTTGTTCCAGTGAGTCTTTCCTCTGCCTTCTCCATCTTCCTCTTTTCCCAAAGGGCTGCAGACCAAATTGTTGAGGTAGCACTTAGCAAGGGGCCGAGTCAAGGGGTAGGTTCAGATATTGCCCTGGTTTTTATATATTCTAAGATCCCCAAGAGAACATAAAGATTTTTACATAGATATGAAATTATAAAGGTTTAGCTTACAGAGTTATTCTGTTCTCATTTCAGGAAGGCAAAGTTAAATGTATTTGAGTAAGCAGATAATTTGAGGGAGCATATATGCCAGGCACTGGAAAATCAGCAGGGATATTATTAGCTCATTTGCTGCAATGAAGCCAAATTGGAAAATGAGTCCAAAATTCTACTGCCCTGTGAATAGTGCTTTCATTTGGTCTGATGTCCTGTGTGCCCTGGTTTATGCTTTTAAGTTTTTACCAGTTGGATTCATAAAGTATGTGTACATTTTTTATTTGTTGAATGGTTCTATGTTGCTATTATCTACAAACATTTTAAGTTCCAAATGTTGAATTACATTGTTTCTTCTGGGTTTGTCACAATTTGCTTCCTTATCTTTTTGTGTTTAGATTGCTTCCAATATTTTTATTATGTGTGTGTGTGTGTGTGTGTGTGTGTGTGCACACGCACATGCATGCGTGTATGCAATGTGTGAGGTGGGGCGTGCGTGTGTGCCACAGCCCAGCTGTGAAGGTCAGAGGACAACCTCAGGGGTATTTCTCCCTCTTTGGAGACACTTGGCTTGCTGCTGCTGTTTACACATTCAGGTTCTCCTGTCTCTGCCCCCCATTCCCTGGGTGTGTTGGGATTCCAGACGCCTGTGCCACTTAGTGTTCCACTTTATGTGGGCACCAAGGAGGAGTGAACTACAGTCTGTAGGTTTGCAAGCAACCACCTTTATCTGCTGAGTCTTCTGCTAAGCTCCTCCTACTTCCAATATTTTCTATCAAGATAAAACAGTAGACCCTTGCCATTTTGTTTATAAAATTAAAAGGTAAAATTTCTCAGTATAAATTTCCAGGTGGCTTTCCAAGGAAGGAGCCCTGGATTTAAGGAGAAGATCTGAGGTTGATTTCCCACGCATGGCTTCTGTGTTTTGGGGCAAATGACAGCATCACTGAGCCACAATATACTCTAAGCACCACTAATGCTGCGTCACACCCGAAGTGAGGCCGGGAAGTACTGGCTCACAGCACACTCAGATGACAGTCTCAGCAGAACAGAGATGGACACTGTCGTCACAGTCCCTTCCAGAAGGTAGACTTCTCAGCTAGTTGAGTGGATGGAGACTTGGGAAAACTCACCAGGACTGAATTTAATGGTTTGAAAGGTCAACATAATAGACATACTAGGTTCCAAAAGTTACTAAGGAGAAATTGGAAATGTGCAAAAAGAAATGCTTAGATAGTGAAAAAGATAACAAATATTACAAAAGCAGCACCAAGCTCAGCATGGCGCAAAGTGGACTGAAATAGGAGAAAGAATCAAAGGCGCTGGGCTGGGGAGAGGGTTGCGGCTGCACTCAGACCTTTGCCGGCCTGGCTTCGGGGTAGGTCCCACAGACCTCCAGCTCCCAGCCTTCTCCTTGGGCCCTGGCAGGTGCTCCCTGACTCAGTGGTCCTCTGTCACCTATCCATAAGAGAGCAGATGTAAGGCAGAGAGGAAACAGTGTAAACCTAGCTGACTCTTGCTCCCCTCCCCACCCTTACGTCACCAATGCCTCCAGTCCAGTCTCTGCCCATAAGGCTGAGGGCAAACAATGCCTGGCTGTTCCCCTCTCTGTGGGGGTTGCCCACCTCCCTTTTCAGAATGACCTTTGCAAGGTGGGATCACTCTGCACATCTGGGTCCTTGGCACTGGAAGAAGGGATTGTCACTTAGATTCTCGCACACCAGGTTGAATTGATCTGGGCCTAGTTTCTTGCTTTGAAATTTTAGTGCTCTTGACCATGAACTGAAATGGCAGAACCAACCTTCTGGAAACTTCTATGGTTTAGACAATGGTCCTTACTAAGCACCTATACCATGAGCCAAAGCAACCATCTCTGCATCAGGTGTTGATTTCAAATCAAGTGCACAGACTTTGTGAGGTTAGAAGGACCAAAACATGCTAAGACCTTGAAGATGGATAGGAGAGGAAAAAATGAATGAACGCCATCAGTTGTTAGCAGACAGATCTACATTCCAATTATGGCTTCACTAGAGTTTTGGTACTATGTGCAAAGTACTGGCTCTCTCATCTTTCTGTGTCTACAGTAAGTGCTCCTTGCACCATGGTGTGACCATAAGGTTTGCGTTAATGGCCATAATGCAGGTCTGTCAGCTCAGGGCCTGTCACATATTAAACACTCAGTTTTAGTTATTATTCATTGTAACACACAGTGGATGTAAATATATATGAACACTTACTCAAAACTACTTCAGGTTGCCATGAGTTCAAAGCCAGCCTGAGCTGCATAGTAACCTTGAGGTTAACTTGGGCTCCATAGGGATCTTGAGGCCAGTCTGGGTTATGTAGTGAGTTTGAAGCCAGCCTGGGCTATATGGCAAGACATGGTGGTCTCAACTCCCCTTCCTACTAGCCCCCCCCACTTCAGAATTTTTCTTCTTCCTTCCTGTCTTCTCTCCGTTTTATCTTTCTCTTTCCCCTTTGTTTCTTTCAAGCATTTAGTAAACCACTGGCTATGTACACTGTGCCAGGCTAAATCCCAGAGTGTGGGAAAAGATTTTGCAGGGAAGAATGAATGTCTTGTCTTTTCTTCCCCATGTCCCTGAGTGAACTTTGAGTTTCTCTATACGACTTGGCCTCAAAGGACAACCCAGAAATTCGGGGCATGGGGGAGGGGAAGTGCGGATAAAAAGGCGGTGGGGTGAAAGGGGCTGCTGTCAAGGTCGCTTCCCCGGAGTCAGCGGCTCCCCCCCTGCCCAGCCCAGCGGAAGTCCCCCCTGTGATATGCAAATGTCCTTTCAGCACTTCAGTCTGGAAGCTCAGATGTTGGTAACAGTTGTTTGATTTTAGGATCTGAGTATATTTTGCCAAGTTGTGATATCCTGGACCTCCAAACACTCTGAACTTAGAATAAAATACAAATCATGAAGTCTTAAATTCTTGAAACTGAAGGGAAAAAAGTCATTTCCAGGTTTAAAGAAAAACAACAACTTTACCAGGCTCTTGGATGGAGTTTGCCTGGATTAGGATCATCCAAAGACAGGATTCTAAAGTTTCCTCTAGAAAACTCAGATTCCTGCAGGTGAAATGTTTGTTGTCACTGCAAAGCAGAAAAGGGTAAAGGTGGAGTGACAGGTGTACTTTCCAGAGCAGTAAATGAAGTGTTCTGTGTCAACTGCTGAGAGAAAATGAAATGCTTTTTATCTGTCTATTTTAATACAAGTTCATGTGTGTCTTGTAGTGTGTGTGTGTGTGTGTGTGTGCAAGCATGTACACATGCATGTGCATACACGTGTGTGGAGTCCAGAGGAAAACCTCTGGTATTGTTTCTCGTAAACATCCTCTGCCTTCTTGGGGACAAGGTCTCTTATTGTTCTGGAGTTCATCAGTTAGGCTAGACTGGCTGGCCAGCCAGTCCAGGGATGGTCCTGCCTTCACCTCCCCAGTGCTGGGCGTATCCTTCCATGTCGCCACATCTGCCATGTTTTATGGGTTCTGGAGATTGAACTCTTTTCCTCATGCTTGCAAGGCCAGTACTCTGCTGACTGACTGAGCTGTCTCCCCGGCTCACTTTTAAACATTTTTATTTATTTCTTTATTTGTGAGGAGAGAGAGAATGAATGAGGACTGGCCTTTCTTGCTACTGGAAATGAGCTCCAGACACATGAGACACCTTGTGCATCTGGCTTATGTGGGTACTAGGGGAATCAAACCTGGGTCCCTAGGCTTTACAGGCAAGCACCTTATCAGCTAAGCCATCTTTTCAGTCCTTACTTTTTTTTAATTAGAGTACAACTTCTTTTTATTTATTTACTTATTTATTTGAGAGAGAGAAAGAGGGAGAGGAAGAGAGAAAGAGAAAGAGAGAATATGGGCACAAAAGGCCTCTAGCCATTGCACATGGACTCCAGATACATGTGCCCCCTTGTGCATCTGGTTACGTGGGTCCTGGAGAATCGAACTGGGATCCTTTGGCTTTGCAGGCAAACACCTTAACCTCTAAGCCATCTCTCCAGCCCCTTCCCCTTTTTTGTTGAGAAAGAGTCTCACTCTTTCCCAGGCTGACCTAGAATTCACTATGTAGTCTCAGGGTGGCCTTGAACTCAAGGCAATCCTCCTACCTCTGTCTCCAGAGTTCTGGGATTAAAGGTGTGTGCCACCATGCCTGGCCCAGCTACTTTGTTTTTTTATTGAAAAGATTAGTTAATTTTTTTTTTGTTTTTTGTTTTAATAAAATTTCATCCCCAGCTGAACTGCTAACATTTAAAAGATGCATTTCAAAATTATCCTTGCAAAGAGTGACACCAAACGCTGCTAATGTAGTTCCAGATTTGGTGGATCATAATATGCTGGACCTGCCCTATGTTGGGAGAATACTTCCTTCCCACTCTTCAAGTTTCAGCTCCTCTGTAAAGTGTGTGTGTGTGTGTGTGTGTGTGTGTATTTGTATGCAAATGGGTGCAGGTGTGCCTGCATGTTTGTGCACATGTGTGTGGAGGTAAGGGGTTGTTGCCAGACGTTCTGCTCAATCACTCTCAATTTTTATTTTTGAGACAGGGTCTCTCACTGAACCTTGAGCTTCTCGGTTTGGCTAGACTACATAGGCAGCAAGCCCCACTTCCACAGTGCGTGATGACAGGCACACCCCCATGGCCAGCTTTTACACGGGGACTGGGGATGGGAACTCAGGTCCTCATGCTTGTGCGGCAATCGCTTTACCCGCTGGTCCATCGCCCCAGTCCTCTTCCCCTCAGCCTGTCGTCCTCCCCCCCCCAACCCACTTCTCTCCTCCTGGAAGTGTACTTGGACCTGGGTCTAGGGAGCTCTGCTTGTGTTCGTGGGGTGCTCATTACCTTGTGGCTGAGGTTCAATCACAGCTGACCCAGCTGTTGGTCTCATAAACCCATCTTGGTAGAAGGAAGAACTTACTAGAAAGCTAGAAACCAAATGCTTGGGGCATTACGGGCTGGTGGATTTAGTCTCAGGCAAGAAAGGCGAGGCTTATACCCCTGAGGCAAGATCTGCCTGTCTTTGCGGAACTCAAGCACTGGAGCACTGATCCTGATTGCCGCCACTGAGGCTTGTTTTCAGGTCAGTCCCAGCCTTGCTTCTTAGCACCAACTACAGCAGTTCCTCTTCTAGCCGCCAGGGGACGTGCTCCTTCCTCTGACATAGGTAGATAGGGTTGCAGAGTCACATGAAGGTTTGTGGTAGCAAAAAAGCCTGCTAGAAAGAATTTCAAATAGCACTGGCAGAGGCTGTGCTTTCAGAGCTGGGACAATGGGCTATGCTGTTGTAGGTTCAAGGCCTCCCTGGAGTGTTCAAGATGATGGGTGCTTACAGAAGACATTGCTGCTGTTTGACTCACAGTCCTTTTGCTCAAGGCAACCAAGGCAGCAAAAGAGAGTCTAACAGTTTCTAATTAGGTAGTGGGATTGCTCCCCTAGCATCCTTGCTTATTTACATGAAAATGGAAATCGGAAGGGTGCTTATAATACAAACATCATTAACTCTAATTGTGACTTTAGTAGATTGTAACTTTATTTGTTTGCTTGCTTTGAGGTAGGGTCTCACTCTAGTCCAGGCTGACCTGGAATTCACTATGTAGTGTCAGGTGGCCTCAAACTCATGGCCATCCTCCTACCTCTGCCTTGGGAGTGTTGGGTTGAAAGGCCTGTGCAACTTTTTTTTTTTTTTTTTTGGACTGGGTTTCACATTGTATCCTCTGGCTAGCATGAGACTCACTACATATCTCAAGCTAGCCTCAAACATCAATCCATCCTCCCGCCTGTGCCTCTTGAGCGCTAGGACGACAGGTGAACATCAGCACACCTGACCTTTAACAGGGTAACACCTGTCCAGTGCCCGGGGGAGCTCACACCTCCTGGGCTAGATGGATGGAAGCTTCAGGAAGAAACTCCAGTGGGAGGGCATTATGGTCATACCCAATTGCGGTGGCTTTAAAACAGGTCTGTGGTGTTTTTTGCTACTCCATCATCCAAAGAAATGGGAGAATTAGCATCTCATTTTCTCCTTCTGTAGGGCTGGCTTTTGGTAACTCATATCCAGTAGAATGTGGCAGAAGGGGTACTGCGTGATGTCAGAGGAGGTGTCTGAAAAGGCGATGCAGGGTCTACCTGGGGTTCTTTATTGGGTGGCTGGACATTGGGACCAAGGCCTCCACGCTGTTAAGAAGCTGGGGCTGAGGAGAAGCCATGTCCTGTGTAGGTGTTGTGCCAGTGGACAGCAGCAGCTAAGCTCTCAGCTGTCAAATTAAGAAATTCTAACTTAAATTTTTGTTTATAATTTTAATTTTTTGAGAGAGACAGGGAGAGACAGAGAGAATTGGCATGCCAAGGGCCTCAGACATTGCAATCGAATGCCAGACGCTTACGTCACCTAGTGGGCATGTGTGACCTTGAGCTTGCCTCACTTTGATCTGGCTTATGTGGGATCTGGAGAGTTGAACATGGGTCCTTAGCCTTTGCAGGCAAGCGCCTTAACCGCTAAGCCATCTATCCAGCCCAAGAAATTCTAACTACACATATATGTATATATATGTGTGTGTGTGTGTGTGTGTGTGTGTGTGTGTGTGTATGTATGTATATATATGTATAATTTTTAAATAATTTATGAAATAAGAAGTCTACTTGGGGTTGGGCATATGGCTTGCCGCATGACTCTGAGTCCCCGAGTTCAGATCTCGGATCTGATATAAAAGCTGTGGGGGCTTCTGTGCAATCCCGGTGCCCCTACAGCAAAGAGAGAGAGAATTTCTTGGAAACACTCTAAGGGACCCACAGCAGAGACAGACCCTGTCTCATGTGAGGTAGAAGGCAGAGACTGACCTAAACATTTTCCCCTGACCCCACTTGCATGATGTGGCATGCAGGCACTCACACTCACACCCACACACGCTCACACACATGCAAAATCAGTGAACAAAGAAGTCTATTTACATACAGCAAAACTTCAACAGCACTGGAGTTTAAAATAAAAGTCTCTCTGCTATCCTTGTTTCTATAATAACCAGTTTCTCTTCTGCCGAAGTGGTCCCTTTGTGTGTACACCTGGAGACGGTCTACTTCACATAATTTTTTGAAGAGGAACGGATCCTTAATGTAGACTCCTGTGCTCTCAAGAAACAAACATAGGCATTTTCAAGGTCCGTAGCTGTAAACACCTGAATTACAATCAATGCCTTTCCTCTTGTATCTCTGACACCTGTGAATTACTCAGGAAATATATCTTCTTTTTAGTCTGCCCATAAATGTTCATATTCTTTTTTTATTTTTTGTATTTTTATTTACTTATTTGAGAGCAACAGGGAGAGAGAGAGAGAGAGAGAGAGAGAAAGAGAAAGAGAGATAGATAGATAGATAGATAGATAGAGAGAGAGAGAGAGAGAGAGAGAGAATGGGCACACCAGGGCTTCCAGCCACTGCAAACAAACTCCAGACATGTGCACCCCTTGTGCTTCTGGCTAATGTGGGTCCTGGGGAATCAAGCCTCGAACCAGGGTCCTTAGGCTTCACAGGCAAGCGCTTAACCACTAAGCCATTTATCCAGCCCTAAATGTTCATATTCTTTTAAGTCCTGGAAGGGCACTGTTGCAGTCAGGTTTGCATTGCTGGAAGAAATCACCCAACCAAGAGCAGCTTGTGGAAAAGAAGAGGTTTATTTTGGCTTACAGGCTTGAGGGGGAAGCTCCATGATGGCAGGAGAAAATGATGGTATGAGCAGAGGATGGACATCACCCCCTGGCCAACATGAGGTGGACCATAGCAACAGGAGAGTGTGCCAAACACTGACAAGCGGAAGCTGGCTATAACACCCATAAGCCTATCCCCAGCAACACAACCCCTCCAGGAGGCATTAATTCCCAAATCTCCATCAGCTGAGAACCTAGCATTCAGACCACCTAAGTTTATGGGGGACACCTGAATCAAACTACCACATTCCACCCCTAGCCCCCATAAACTGATAACTGTACATGACGTAAAATGTAATGGATTCATCCAACTTTAAAAGTCCCCATAGTTTTTTTTTTTTTTTATCAATTTCAATGGTGTTCACACATCCCCATAGTCCAAGATCTTTTAACTGAGTCATAATACCAAAAAATCCCCCCAAAACCCATAATGGCACAGAATAAACAATCACACTACAAAATATTAAAGCCAATACAAGATTTAAAACAACCAGGGAAAACATCAAACTCTGTAACTTCAAGTCCAACAACTCTAGCCAGTGACAAGTCTCCAAGTCCAATAATTCTAACCAGAAACAAGTCTCTGGAGTTCTAATTCCACCCCTCCAGCTAAGTTACTCACAGTCCTGGAAAACTTCCTTGGGGCTGGCAGTTTTCCTTAGCAGCCATCTCATGGTCCCAGCATCTCTACTGGGTCTCCACTGCAATCCACAATTCATTCTCATGGCTCCATCAGGTCTCCATGCAGGCAACCAGCAAACCTGTTTCACACTGCCCATGGCCATTTCCAAAACACAAGACTATGTTGCAAACTCAATGACCCTCTCTTTCCTGCATTTCTTATACTCCACAATATTAGGTAGGGTTGTTAATCCAGGGGAATAAAGCAGACTTTGAAGAACAGGACTCTCCTTGAGCACTCAGGCCCCTTCAAAAGAGTCTACATTCTTCCTAATGCTCCAGTGCAGGTCAGCTAGCCCAGTCTCAAAGGTTGTAATCTCTCAATTGCAGCTGAAGGGGCAGAAGCTTCAGCCCAAAGATACCTCTGCACACACCGGTCCATTTCTATGCAATGCAGCCCTGCACACCTTCTCAGGACACGGCCGTAACAGCAAGCCTCTTTCTCACTCTCATGAGCCAAACCTCACAGTCCATAGTTCTTACTACATTCAGGTCTTTAACGCTGCCCAGAACAGTCCATCAAGCTACACTTATAGCACTGCAAAGCATATCTCTTAGGCCAAGGTTTCAAATCTTTCTACATTCCTCTTGAAAATCAGCTCCAGAAGGCCAAAGCCACACAGTCAGGTGTCCAGCAGCAATCCCATTCCTCGGTACCAACATTACTGTTGCAGTCAGGTTTGCATTACTGGTAGAAATCACCCAACCAAGAGCAGCTTGTGGGACCAAAGGTTTATTTTGGCTTACAGGCTCGAGGAGAAGCTCCACGGTGGCAGGGAAAACTATGGTATGAGCAGAGGGTGGACATCACCTCCTGGCCCATATAAGGTGGACACAGCAACAGGAGAGTGTTGCCACCACTAGCAAGGGGGAGCTGGCTGTAATACCCATAAACCCACCCCCAACAATACACTGCCTCTTGGAGGTATTAATTCCAAAATCTCCATTAGCTGGGAACCTAGCATTCAGAATACGTAAGTTTATGGGGGACACCTGAATCAAACCACCACAGGCACGTATAATGATCCATATAGCCACAATTCACTTGTGCACAACATAATGAGATCCATAATTTAAAAAGTATTATTAAGAGCCCAGTGTGGTGGCGCACACCTTTAATCCCAGCACTTGGGAGGCAGAGGTAGGAGGATCACCATGAGTTCCAGGCCACCCTGAGACTACATAGTGAATTCCAAGTTAGCATGGGCCAGAGTGAGACCCTACCTTGAAAAACAACAACAACAGAAAAAGTATTATTAAGTTTTCATATGGTTGAAAGCAAAATGACATTTTTCATCTGTTATATTTGTAAGAATAACAAAGACTTATAATATTCATTATTAAAAAATTGAGAAGCTGGGTGTGGTAGCACATACCTTTAATCCCAGCACTCGAGAAGCAGAGGTAGGTGGATTGCCATGAGTTTGAGGCCACCCTGAGACTACATAGTGAATTTCAGGTCTGCCTAAGCTACCATGAAACTATCTTAAAAGACCAAAAAAAAAAAAAAAAAAAAAAAAAAGTTAAGCTGAAACTCACTGTATACTTTCTTTGGAGAAAATAAATTATTGGTACGGTGGTATTTATTATCATGTAAATTGTGTTTAGCTTTATCTATACACATACACAAAATGCTGTGACTAAAAGTTCACCAAAGCACTAGAATATAGAAAACAAGAAGTATCCTTAAGTGTATCCATGTAGAGAAATGATCAAGAGAATTATGACTCAGGGCTGGAGAGATGGCTTAGCAGTTAAGCGCTTGCCTATGAAGTCTAAGGACCCCGGTTGGAGGCTTGATTCCCCAGGACCCACGTTAGCCAGATGCACAAGGGGGCGCACACGTCTGGAGTTCATTTGCAGTGGCTGAAGGCCCTGGTGTTCCCATTCTCTCTCTCTCTCTCTCTATCTGCCTCTTTCTCTGTGTGTCGCTCTCAAATAAATAAATTAAAATGAATTAAAAAATTTTTAAAGAGAATTATAACTCAGTCATTTTATGGAATGCTCTGAAACAGCTAAAAGCAGTGCAGCAAGTCTGGGAGATGGCTCTGTGGATACATTGCTTGCTAAACAAGCATGAAGACTTGAGTTCACATGTTAAGAACCCACGTAAAAGTTGGGAGTGGCAATGCCTGCTATCATCCCCGTGCTGGAGAAGTGGAGACAGAAGATCCTTGGGGGCTTGCTGGCCATCTTGCCTATCAGAATCAGTGATCTCTGGGTGCAGTGAGAGATTCTGTTTCAAAAAACCAAGTAGTGAATGATTGAGAAATACTTCTGATATTTACTTCTGGCTATCACACGTGTGCACATACACTCCCCATATACTACACATATGCACAATGTCACACACATATCCAACATGTTAACAACATGAAAAATTCACAGAGTGTGATACCATTTGTCAGATTTTTGAATCTTTTTTAAAAAATAGTTTTAAGCCAGGCGTGGTGGCGCACGCCTTTAATCCCAGCACTCGGGAGGCAGAGGTAGGAGGATCGCAGGGAGTTCGAGGCCACCCTGAGAATACATAGTGAATTCCAGGTCAGCCTGAGCTAGAGTGAGACCCTACCTTAGAAAACCAAAAAAAAAAAAAAAAAATTATTTATTTGACAGAGAAAGAGGGAGAGAGAGAGAGAATGGGCGTTCCAGGGACTCCAGCCGCTGCAAACGAACTCCAGATGTGTGCGCCCCCTTGCGCATCCGGCTAACGTGGGTCCTGGGGAATTGAAGATTTTTGTATCTTTAATGTCCTCCACAGGCTCACGTGTTGAAGGCTTCATCTTTGGCACTGTGGAGAGGGGCTTGGATCATGAGGATGCTAACTTTATCAATGGACTTACCCATTAATGAGGACATAGCTGGATGGCTACTAGAAGGCGGGGCTTAGATGGAGAAAGTAGGCCACTGAGGGTGTGGCATTGTAACTGGTCCCCTTTTCTCTCAGCCCCCATGAGGTAAGCATCTTTGTTCCACTATGTGCTCCCTGCCTTGGTGCTGGCCCATGTCTCAGGACCATGGACTAAAGCCTCAGAAGCCTTGAGCTAACATATATGTTTCCTGCTTTGTTTCTCTCAGGAACAATGAAACTGACCAATACACGATGACATAGTATGTACTTGTATAAGCATGTGTGGAAGCTTCCAATGGACAGGGTGGCTAATTTGGAGGAGGAAGGTGGATTATTTTCTAGCTCCAATCTGGGAATGTGCTAAAACTTCCGTGTCACCTGGGCTTTGTTTGCACTGTCTTTTACTTTGTTTCTGGGCGCATGTCAAACTCACGATCCCCTGCCCTAGCCTTCTAGGATTATAGGCTTTTGCCATCACTGGCCTGGTACTTACTATTTAGCCTAGGCTAGCCTCACGGTGGAGACAATTCTTCCTCAGCTTCCTGAGTACTGTGATTAAAGGCATGCAGTGTACCACTCCCAGCTCACTTTGGCATCTTTAATTTTTTCATATTTGAGAGGAGAGAGGAGGAATATGTGTGTGCTAGGGCTCTGGCCATGGCAAATGAACTCTAGATGCATGTGCCACTTTGTGTATATAGCTTTACATGGTGTAGCAGACAGCTTCAGGTTCAATGAGATGAACTTCCAGACCAGGCACAGTTATGGAGGAAGGGATTTTTATTGAAGCCTACAGATCCAGGGGAAGATCCATAAATGGCAGAAGAAGCTGGCCTGCCTTCACAGGCCCAAGCAGAGAGAGAAAAGTACAAGCCAAAAGCCAAAAAGCCACACAGCACAGCACACTTCAGGAACTCCAGCTAGGCACACTTTGCATATCTTTAGATTGAAATCTGAAACCCACCACCACACCTTAAGATCCACCTAGTGACACTGCCTCCAGCCAGGTGGCTAAAGATGCAAACTACAAACAAACAACTGAATATATTGGGGGCCATCTATTCTATTCAAACCATCACACATGGGTACTGGGGAATTGAACCTTGGCCATCAGGCTTTGTAAGCAAGTGCCTTTAACCTCTTCAGCCCACCCAGCATTTTTTGTTTATTTATTTATTTGAGAGTGACATAGAGAAAGAGAGAGAGAGAAAGAATGGGTACACCAGGGCTTCTAGCCACCGCAAACGAAATCCAGATGTGTGTGCCCCCTTGTGCATCTGGCTAACATGGGTCCTGGAGAACCAAGCCTCGAACCAAGGTTCTTAGGCTTCATAGGCAAGTGCTTAACTGCTAAGCCATCTCTCCAGCCCCCACCCAGCATTTTTAAGACTGACTGTGATACTACAGTAAGATATTTTTTGTGTTGTAAAAATATTCACTCTTCCACATTATATATATAAATACTGTTCTAATCACATCTCTACAGTCACACTGTAAGTAAGGGGCAGAACAACTCATGCTGACCAGACTCCAAGTCTTACTTCCCAAGTCGGGACAGTCTAGCCTTTTGTTGTCACTTAGGGACACCATCTTCAGATGTCACTCAGGACCATAGAAACTCTAAATTACTAGATTTTACTTATAAAATTTATCTATGGGGCTGGAGAGATGGCTTAACAGTTAAGCACTTGCCTGTGAAGCCTAAGGACCCCGGTTCGAGCAAGGCTAAGAATTAGAGGCTGTTGTGAGCTCAGTACTGAGCGAGGCATCTGAATCACGCCCTCCTGGGCTCAGTGAGCATTGTGAATGAGGTGGTGCAAAGAATGTAAGAGCCAAAAGATGGCGAGGAGGGCTCTGGGCCACTGTCCTCTGGGCATGAAGTGACATAGTCATTGTTGGCTGTCATTACCTCCAATCAACATTTTGACATGGATGATGAAGGAGGGGAAAAAAAGAGATGGCAACAGATACCATGGTCACTCAAATCTCATCAAAACAGAGATCCAGGGCTAGAGAAATGGCTTAGCAGTTAAGGCTCTTGCCTGCAAAGCCTAAGGACCCATGCAACTCCCCAGATTGTAGAGCCACAGGATGATGGGTAGGAATAGTCTGAGGCACTGTGTTCCCCCGCTGCAGCGACTCATGATGTTACGTGGTGGCCATTATGGATACCAATGACCCCATCAAGAAAGACCCTGGGCTGGAGAGATGGCTTAGCGGTTAAGCGCTTGCCTGTGAAGCCTAAGAATCCCGGTTGGAGGCTCGGTTCCCCAGGACCCATGTTAGCCAGATGCACAAGGGGGCGCACGCGTCTGGAGTTCGTTTGCAGAGGCTGGAAGCCCTGGCGCGCCCATTCTCTCTCTCTCTCTCTCCCTCTCTCTCCCTCTATCTGTTTTTCTCTCTGTGTCTGTCACTCTCAAATAAATAAATAAATAAAATTTAAAAAAAAAAAAAAGAAAGACCCTTAGCAGAACTGGGGCAAGGGAAAGGGGATATAAGAGCAGAACCTTGCCGGGTGTGATGGTGAACAACTTTAATCCCAGCACTCGGAGGCAGAGGTCGGAGAATCGCTGTGAGTTTGAGGCCAACCTGAGACTGCATAGTGAATTCTAGGTCAGCTTGGGCTAGAGCAAGACCCTACCTTTAAAAACAAAACCAAACCAAAAAGAGTACAACTATTCCTGTTAGGAAAAAATCCCAATAAAAATGTTTGTTTATCTTATATGATATGGTCATAGTCAGCTCCATGCTGCTGGGATGAACTTCCAAACCAGACACAGTTTTTGGGAGGAATGGTATTTATTTCAGGCTTATAGGTTCAGGGGAAGTTCCATAATGGTGGAAGAAGCTGGCCCACTTTCACAGATCCACACACAGAAAAACCACCAGCAGCAGAGCTCAGGCACTCTGCAGACCTTAGGCTGAAACTGAGATCCGCCTCTAGGATCACCTAAGGGTTGAACCCCAGGATCTGCCCATAGAGATACCTCTTCTAGCCAGGTGGCTGGAAATCCAAGTTACAGTTAAAAACAAAACAAAACAAAACAAAACAAAACAAAACAAAACAAAACAAAACAAAACAAAACAAAACAAAACAAAACAAAAAACCTCCTAACCCTATTGGGGAAAATCTATTCAAACTACCACAGATACCACTTCTTGAATTTCAGTTTTACTTTTAAAGGTCTCAGTTGAATAAAAATATACATAACCCCACTGAATTCACTGAATAAGTTTTCTTTTCTTGTTTTTTTTTTTTCCCCCAAGGTAGGATATCATTCTAACCCAGGCTGACCTGGAATTATGTAGTCGCAGGCTGGCCTTGAACTTACAATGATCCTCCTACCTCAGCCTTCCAAGTGGAATACAATTAAAGGGTTGCACCAGCACACCAGACACACACATACACACATGCACACACACACACTGAAAGGAGAGAGAGAGAGAGAGAGAGAGAGAGAGAGAGAGAGAGAGAGAGGGACAGGGAAAGAGAGAGAATGGGTACACCAGGGGCCCTAGCCGCTGTAAACCAATTACAGATATATGTGCCACTTTGTGCATCTGGCTTTACATGCATACTGGGGAATCCACCTTGAGTCATCAGGCTTTATGGACTAGTGCCGTAATTGCTGAGCCATCTCTCAAGCTCTGAATAAGTTTTATGATTTATTTAGAAATGATCATTGTACATTGAAGGTGAAAATTCATTACTTATGGCCTGTTGTTCCTTTATACTCCTGCTCCCATCCTATTTGCTCCCTAATGTTGTGATATTTTATCTCAGGATTACTTAATGTATTTTACAGTGAACACCCAAGAATAGTTTACAATTGATATACAGGGTTATGGTCCATAATAACAAAGTGGAAAGCCAGGTGTGGTGGTGCATGTGTTTTATCCTAGCACTCGGGGAGGCAGAGATAGGAGGATCACCACGAGTTCAAGGCCACTCTGAGAATACATAGTGAATACCGGGTCAGCCTGGGCTAGAGCGAGACCCTAGCTCAAAAAACCCAAAACCCAAAATCAAAACAAAAAAGAACAAAGTGGGAATCTATGACTATGTCTATGTGACATAAACTTACCTTGTTAAAAATTGAGAACAAGGCTGGAGAGATGGCATAACAGTTAAGGTGCTTGCCTACAAAGCCTAATGATCCAGGTTTGATTCCCCAGAAATCACATAAACCAGATGCACATGGTAGCATGTATCTGGAGTTCTTTTTCCCAGTGGCTAGAGGCCCTGGCATGCCCATTCTCTCTCTCATAAATAAATAAAACTACAATATTTTTAAAAAGTGAGGATAGGGCTGGAGAGATGGCTTTGTGGTTAAGATGCTTGCCTGTGAAGCCTAAGGATCCAGGTTCAATTCCCTAGTACCCACTAGGGTACTGGGTACACAGGGTGGCACATGTGCTTGGAGTTCGTTTGCAGTGGCTGGAGGCCTTGGTGAGCCCATTTTCTCTTCTGTCTGCCTCTCTCTCTCAAAATAAAAAGTTAAGTTTTAAAAATTTATTTAGCTTTTTTTTTTTTTTTTGAGGTAGGGTTTTACTCTAGTCCAGGCTGACTTGGAATTCACTATGTAGTCTCTCAGAGTGGCCTCAAACTCACGGCGATCCTCTTACCTCTGCCTCTCGAGTGCTGGGATTAAAGGCATGCACTACCATGCCCGGCTTTAAGATATATATATATATATATATATATATATATATATATATATATATATATATATATATATATGTTTGCAACAGCAAAGAGCTTTATTTTGGGCTTAAGCTCGGGCTCCAAACTTTACCAACACAGTGGGTCCATCCAAGAGTCTAAGATATTTTTTAATAAGTGAAAACAAAGTCTGCTAAGCTGGTTATGGCGAGTCACAGAAAATAGGACTTCTCAAACTGCTTATGTTTGTATGATCAGTACAAGACATGCTATAGAAAAAAACCAGGCTATGATAAAGTAAATTTGAGGAAGGTTGTATAATTTATTCCCCCTTTTAGCTATTACAGTGTCTAATGATGATAATATTTTGGAAAAATGCTTTTTTAAAAAAATATTTATTTATTTATTTGGGAGCAACAGACACAGAGAGAAAGACAGACAGAGGGAGAGAGAGAGAATGGGCGCGCCAGGGCTTCCAGCCTCTGCAAACGAACTCCAGATGCGTGCGCCCCCTTATGCATCTGGCTAACGTGGGACCTGGGGAACCGAGCCTCGAGCCAGGGTCCTTAGGCTTCATAGGCAAGCGCTTAACCGCTAAGCCATCTGTCCAGCCCCTGGAAAAATGCTTTTTATGTTAGCATTCCAAGACAAATTTTATTTTAAAAGAACAGTCAGTTTCCTACCGTCCTTGCAGTGGGAGGTGGTGGGCGTTTGAGCCAGGGCTGCCGTTGTGACAGGAGCGAGCGGCAGCGCAGGGCTGAGCTGACAGATCGCCTTCGGGTTGGACTGCGAGTGGCGCAAAAGTGAAGAGGAAAGAAAAGCCAAGAGATCTGTGGCAAGTTTGACTATTTGTTTATTTTTATTTTTGGTTTTTCGAGGTAGGGTCTCACTCTAGCCCAGGCTGACCTGGAATTAACTCTGTAGTCTCAGGGTGGCCTGGAACTCACGGCGATCCTCCTACCTCTGCCTCCCGAGTGCTGGGATTAAAGGCGTGCGCCACCATGCCCGGCTTCAAGTTTGACTATTTTGAACTTAATGAAAAGAATAGTTGTATCAGTAACACAGATGGGGATGAATAACAATGTTTATTGAAGCATCATTGATGATAGTAAAAATACTCATAGGCAGTAGTGATTAAATACTATACATGATATAATATTCATACTGATATATGTGTGATCATATTATACCCCTATTAACAATACTTAGCAATATTTATGTTAATACACGTGGACTTATTTGCGTGATGTTCTATAATCACACAAGTATGTAGGCTATGGTTCAATTTTACTGAAAATGTGGATAGGAGGATAGAATGAAGTATATTCCTCCTGGCTGACTCCCTTGGTCTAATAAACATCTCCACAAATATTGACGGCTTTACATGATAAACTGTATTTCTTCTCAGTTCTCTAATAGCTCTACTTTCAGGCCATCTTTTCAAATATTATCTTTTATTTTATATTAATTATGACAAGTTATTATCTTTTATTCCCTTGCCCCAGCTCCAGTAACCCTGGAGGCCCTTCTCAGTGGGGTTATGGTATTCACTGTGGGGTCATGAAGGCCCTAGTCAGTCCCTGTGGAGTAGCGAGAGAGCATGCATGCCTCAGGATAGTCCTACCCCACTCTGGTTCTTACAGTCTTTCTGCCCTCTCTTCCACAGTGTTCCCTGAGCCACAGCAGGCCTGTTGGCAGTCAGATTTAGTGTTGAGTTCTCAGTAGCCTCTGGATTTCTGTTTTGGTAGGTTTTGTTTGATCACTGTGTTTGTCACAGTCAACCTTGGGCTGGTTGTCAGGCTAGTAGTAAGAGCAGTGTTCATGTTGCCACGCCCCCTGCCACTTCTCCTAGGCCCTGGCAGATGGTAGAGGCGGCACATCTCATGATGGGCAGTTGGCTAACTTCTTGTCTTATCGATGGATTTTGGTTCTCCTTCATTTTCTCAGCCATCTGTAAAATAAAGCAGACTCTCCAAACATGAGTGAGAGCAGCTTGAGTTAAAGTGAGGCAGGATTCAAATTTAAGATATCATTATTATTTTTTTTGGTGTGCAAGCTCACTCTTCTTTTCCAGAGAGCAGTGAGGGCTTCTCTCTAGAGTCTTTGAGTTTCCTGACAGTGGGATTCTGACTTGGTTTCCAGTACCAGATATGAGTTCTTTCTCACTGAGGGGGCCCCATTTCCAGTCAGAGAACAGTTGGTTACACACAGAGACATGCCAGGCCATCTTTTTAAAAGTAATTTTTGAGTAAAAAGTAATCATAGGTAATCATAGGTAATTAAAATATTTGCTTTCTTGCTGATGTCAGAGTTCAATGTCAGGCAACTAGAGTTCATTGTTTCTCCCCATTCAGCTGGCAGACGGATGACCTGTGGATGCATGGCTTCTTTCATTTTATGTGTCAGGCTTGGTAGTGGCATTATTAATTTCACTTAGCTTTTTCAGTCATGTTTACTGGCAAAAGAGATGAGCAAATAAAATTCAGATATATTTTCAGGAGGGAGAAGACAACATAGATATTGGCAAGTGTTAGCAGTCTCATTTGTAGAGCTGTTATCAGTGGCCACTTTACCATGGGGAAGAGAAGCTGAGAACTGCGGAATAAAATATTGAAATTCAAGCTGGGTGTTGTGGCACACACCTTTAATCACAGCATTTGGGAGGCAGAGGTAGGAGGATTGCCGTGAGTTCAAGGCCACCCTGAGAATACAGACTGAATTATTCCAGGTCAGCCTGGACTAGAGTGAAACCCTACCTCGAAAAACCAAAAATAAATAAATAAATAGAAATTCATTCCTGTTTAAGTTTTGTTTTCTACTGTTTCAGTTACCTGTAATCAATCACGATCTAAAAGAGAAGGGAATCAGTAAAATGGGGGCAGTGGAGTGGGAACAAAAGAAGGTAATGGGAGGGGGTTAGAACTAAATTACAGTGTGTTCAAGTATGAAAAGTACCAATAAAAAGAAAATTAAAAAAAGATAAAATAAAACTTAAAAAATTGTAAAAATCAGAGTATGGCTGAAACCCAAAAGTTCTCTTTGATGTTCATGAATATTTGGAGACTATTATCTGTAGTGCATTGCTGTGCAACAAACCACCACACAACTTAGCAGCTTCAGGCAGCACACGTGGGTTCTGCTGCATTTTCTGTGGATCAGGAATCCAGCCATGGCTTGGCCCGGGCTTTGCCTGGAGGATCTATCAATCAAGGTATTAGCCGGGACTGTGGCCTCACGCAGTGCTGGCCTTGGAAGGACCTGTATCTAAGCTCTCTGATAGGCTTGTTGGCAGGGGAGGGGTCAGTCCCTCATAGGCTGGTGAGTCCACGGCCTCCATTCCTTACCAAGGGAACCTTACTAATGTGGCACTTGTTTCAGTAAAGCTGAGGGGGTAATGGAGAGAGAACACCAGCAAGGCCATGGCCCGGCATATGTCAACCATGGGAGTGACTTCCTGTGTTCTCCATTAGAAGCAACCACAGTCCAGCTGATAACCCTGGGAAAGAGGGAGAGGCCATCACTGGAAGCTGTGTCAGATCCTTCATGGGAGAGACCTCAGCTACTTAGATAATTGAGAAAAAAATTCCACTGAATTCTCTCATGTCAGAATTTCATTTCTGTCTCGGGTAGCTTTGCTGCATAAAACAACCCAGAAGTTAGTGCTGTGATTGTTCCCGAGTCGGTGGATGCCTACGGCTGTGTGGCAGTGGGTCTGGCTGCTCCAGCAGGACCTCCCCCATAGGTTTGTGCTTGGCAGGTTGGTTGCTCTATGGGGTGTGATTGGGACAGTTCTTCACTCCATGTGATCTTATTAACTCTCCAGCCCCCAAGGAAACCAGCCTGGACTTCTGCCCATGATGATCTGTGGGTAACAAGTGGGGACATCTCATTGTCAAAGTGAGTGTTACATGGCCAAGGCTGCAGTCAGTATAGGAGGGACTTGTTTTCACTGGGGTCATTCCTGAATATCACAACCAGTGTTAAATGGTTTCCAACATCTTTGGCTACTTTGTTAACAAAATCCCTGAGTGCTATCAACCATTAAAAGAATATATCTGGGCTGGAGGGATGGATTAGCAGTTAAGGTGTTTGCCTGCAAAGCCAAAGGACCCAGGTTCTATTTCCCAGAGGACCCACATTAGCCAGATGCACAAGGGGGTGCATGTTTGCAGTGGCTGGAAGCCATGGCGTGCCCATTTTCTCTCTCTCTCTGTCAAATAAATAAAAAATAAAATATTTAAAAAGAAAAGAATAGATCCTTGGGCTGGAGAGATGGCTTAGGGTTTAAAGCCCTTACCTTCAAAGCCTAAGGTCCCCTGTTTGACTCTTCAGGTCCCCCTAAGCCAGATGCACAAGGTGACCCAAGCATTTAAGGTTGCACATGTGCACAAGGTGGCGCATGTGTCTGAAGTTTTGTGGCAGTGGCTGGAGCCCCTGGTGCACTAATTCTCTCTTTCTCTCATAAAAAGAATATATTCTTGTCATTGTCATGTGGTTACCAATAACCCCACTGACAAGGAACCTCAGTGGGATGGAGGCAGGTATGAGGAGACCTAAGACCTAAGACCTAAGAGGATAACCCTAGGTAGGATATGACCAATTTACAATATGTTCACAAAGTAAAACATTAAAAGAAATTTAAAAGAAAGAATATATTCTTTGTCCAAAGCCAGACCACAGTCATGGTGTTGGAGGAAATGGGTTAGATTTATGGTTTTGTTTGTTTGTTTGTTTGTTTTGTTTTGTTTTTTTTTTTTTTTGGTTTTTCGAGGTAGGGACTCACTCTAGCCTAGGCTGACCTAGAATTCACTATGTAGTCTCAGGCTGGCCTTGAACTCATAGCAATCCTCCTAACTCTGCCTCCCAAGTGCTGGGATTAAAGGCATGCACCATCATGCCCAGCTAGATTGATGTTTTATCTATGCATTTCTGTCCTCCAAGCTGCAATCTCTTAGCAATAAAGATCAACCACCATTAACACGCATGCCTGGGGTGATAGTTTGAATGTACAGCCCCATAGACTCAGGTGTATTATTAAAACTGGACTTGTAACTTGGGTCTCCAGCCATCTGGCTGGAGGACGTATCACTGGGGACAGATCTAAATTCCAGCCTGAAGGTGTGGAGAGAGGGATTTGGGGCTCTGGTCCCTGCTTGTTGCTTTTTGGTGTTTGCTGGCTGTTGGTGGTTTCTCTCTCTGCTTTGGATTTCTGAAAGGGAGCCAGCTTCTTCTGCCATTGATGGAACTTCCCCTGGACCTATAAACCTTGAAATAAGTCTTCCTCCCATAAACTGTGTCTGGTTGGATGTTCATCCCAGCAACAGAACTGACTACAACATCTGAGGCATACTGATACAGCCCCTTGTGAGAGCAAGACCTTGCCAGATAGCTGTGCCATGTCATGCCCTGACTTCAATTCATGGTCATTTGATAGCCTCTAGTTTAGGCTTCTGACACATTATTTTTTCCCTCTCTCTAGTACATGATTTTCCACTTAGACGGTCATAATTTTGGGGACATGCTAGGTGGTTAAAATTGTAAGAGGGTAAACAAACAAATACATTAAATGATCTCAGTTCTGCTGGTGAGCTGGGAACTCACTTCAAAGTTAATTTTCTCATAAGCTTGAGATGCTCAGGTGATCGTCACACTGCCTTTGCTCTTGGTGACTTCAAACCTTCTCGCAACTAGCGCAGCTATGACCTGTTAGGGGCAACTTGAGGATTAGAAGTAAAGAAAGACAGACACAAGGGGCTTGAGAGAATGGCTTAGTGGTTAAGGCATTTCCCTGTAAAGCCAAAGAATCCTGGTTCGATTCTCCAGGACCCGTGTAAGCCAGATGCACAAGAGGAAGCATGCATCTGGAGTTCGTTTGCAGTGGCTGGAGGCCCTGGTGGGCCCATTCTCTCTCTTTCTCTCAAATAAATAGATAAGTAAAATATATTTAAAAAAAAAGGCAGACACAAATAATAGAGTGAAAGCTGGGATCGGGTGGTCTGTGGACTTTGATGGAGACACTATAGCCTCACTTAACTAGTGTTGGTTTATTTTATACACATGCAGTAAAGCTTTGGCCACAATTTTCCTTTATCAAATATAGAAAAAAAGCATGGAAGTGGGGGACAAGGTCGGATGACGTACGAATGAGGCAGCTGCAGACTGTCTTCTGCACAAGGTCAGGCCTGTACAAACGGTCCAAGAGGAGGCCTAAGGAGGGGCTGTGCCCCACTCCGATCGCTGCTGCTGGATCAGCCAGAGGCAGACGTGGCTGTGCCTTCCTAGGTCAGTGGCTCCTACTGGTTGTGGCTCTCTACAAAACCTCTTCTGTGGCTCTCCTCCTTAACATTCCACACTTTATGAGTTTTTCCTGCTGTTAAATGCCTTGAATGGCTTAGTTGAAAAGTTGCATTCAAGCTTGATTCAGTGTGGGTGAAGATTGTCTTAAATGTCCTACGTTTGTGACTATGATTGACGTGGCAAGAACTTGTCCCTTGCTTCTGAAACCCAGGTGCCCGGTGTTCCCAGGGTGATCTGAAGCAGTGACAGCGTGATTCTCGTCCTCCTCATGCAGTCCTGAAGTCCCATGGAATGCCCAAGGGATCTTTATGGCCTGATGTAGGGAAAACTTTAAGCTTGATTTTTTAAAAAATAATTCAGATACTAAGAGTTACCAAAAAAGGCAACCATTGACACTCAAGTGTTTTTAAATCGAGCCAAACATGTTTCTAATGGTAATTAGGGATTCTCAGCTTTTAGGTACTATTATGGGATCCCATCGTTTAGACTGGCCTGTGTGTTATAAAGAAATTTTTTTTTTTTTTTTTGCGGGGGGATAGGGTCTCACTATCTAGACCAGCCTGATCTGGAATTTATTATGTGGGCTCAGGGTGGCCTTGAATTCATGGCAATCCACCTATCTCTGCCTCTCAAGTGCTGGGATTAAAGGAAAACTTTTCAAAAGGATTTAGGGTTAGAATTTCGAATGAAAGGGCCTGGCACTTGGGAGGCAGAGGCAGGAGGATCAGAGTGAGTTTGAGGCTAGCCTGGGACTACAGAGTGACTACAGAGTGGGCTAGATTGAGCAAGACCTCACCTCTATGAAACCAAAAGAGGGTGGAGAGAGAGAAGGAGAGAGAATTTCCTATGAAAGCATGGTGTAAACTAGAGATCCCTGATGGGTTGTTCCCACATAGTTCACTAATGGCTGCTGTAGAACCTAAGGAAGGATGGCTCTTTGGTTAAGAGGTTAGTTGTTTCTGCCTCTGCGTGACCCTGTCACTCCCCTAAGATGTCATTCTTTAAGTTAAAAGAATTGTGTGTGTGTGTGCATGCGCGCACGCGTGTGTGTGTACCATGGTCTTTTGCTGCTGCAAATGAATGCCTGTTTTGCTTTGCATGGGTGGCTGGGCAACGAAGCCCTGGCTGGTGGGCTTTGTAACAAGTGCCTTTTATTTTATTTTATTTCAAAGGAACCTGGGTCCTTTGGCTTTGCAGGCAAGCACCTTAACCACTAAGCCATCTCTCTAGCCCACAACAAGCGCCTTTAACTGCTGAACCATCTCCCAGTTCCAGTTCTCTGTTTTTCAAAAAATAAAAAAAAAAAAGTGTAAGCAGGAAATGGGTAAGCCGCTTAGCACGGGGTCTGGTGCTTAGCACACGCACAGTAACCATTAGCTTTACTAAAGCCGGAGCTATGACAAATGCTAAATTACACAGGATTCATCCACTTTCCCCCTTGTTATTGCACTGGAAGAAGATAGATATAGAAGAAACCAGATGACCGGGGCTTACATTGCTATTCCTCCATCACCCAGCTGTGTTATCTTGAACATTTCCTCTTGACTCTGAACTTGAGTTTAAAATAAAGCAACAGATGGGCTGGAGAGATGGCTTAGCAGTTAAGGCATTTGCCTGTGAAGTTAAAGGACCCAGGTTCAATTCCTCAGGACCCACATAAGCCAGACGCACAGGGTGGCACATGTGTCTGGAGTTCATTTACAGTGGCTAAAGGCTCTGGCATGCCCATTCTCTCTCTCTCTCTCTCTCTCTCTTTCAAATAAACAAAATAAATAAATAAAAATAACACATTAAAAAAACGACCAACCATGATGTGTGCTTTCTTGCCCACATGGCTGCTACAGAAAGCCCCAGGGTCCCCTCACAATGAGCACATGAATGCATGATGACAAAATGTGCGCAGACGGGTTCCTGAGCACCCCACGTGGAGAGCCCAGCAAGGCGAGATCTGGAGTAAATGTGAGTTTGGTTTGGCTGTCACGGTGACTGCAGTGTTGATGCCAATTAGCAGGCAGGGGGTAGGGATTCCAATTCTCTTAGAGCACAGTGAGGAACTGTCCTCTGCCAAATTCCAGTAACATCAACACTGGAGAAACCTGTAGCCGAGGATCTCTTGTTGGAGTCAGGAGATTTAATCACAGTGTGGGAGCTGGTGCCACACCCTAGAAACCAAGGTGGCTGACCTGTCTGAGGTTCAGGGACTCCTTTGTGGGTAACACTAAGAACACGGTACTGGTGTGGATGTTGAGTCTTCTGCTTACTGAGCCTTATACCAGGCGTTGGCCGTCCCACAAGCCCACCTTCTTGTTCTTCCTCAGCATGCTGGTCGCGCTCCTTCCTCGTGCACGGTCTGGGCATGGTGGAGAAGCTTCCTCCAAACAGCTCTTCCTCACTGCTTCATGTCCTCTCTCAAAGGTTCCTTCTCTCTGATCCTTCTTGAAAATCTCATCCCTCTCCCAGTGGTTCTGATTCCCACCAGACTGTCTTTTCTTCCTGCAGTGCTTAACGTTTTTGCGAAATATTATATTATCTATATATTGACTATGTTTAAAAATTTATTTTTGTCTCCTTCCACTATAATGTAAGGCACAGAAGGCAGGAGAGAGAGAGAGAGAGAGAGAGAGGGAGAGAGATAAGGAAAGAGAGAGAGAGAGAGAGAGAGAGAGAGAGAGAGAGAGAGAGAGAGGGGTAAGGAAAGGGAAAGAAGGAGAGAGAGAAAGTTCATGGACATAGAGGATGCTTCATAAATATAGAGTTGTTTGAATGGGTGAATTAATACATGCGTGAATACTTGAAAAAAGAGATAGAAAATATGAAAATCAAGATTTCCAAAGATAACAGCAATAGAAAAAGAAAGGAAGAAAGAAGTGAGAAAAATGCAGGCGGTGTGATGAAAACTGTTACAGAGGGACATGACAAAAGATGAGTAAATACTCAGAGATTAGAAGACTTTAAATTAAGAAAATGAGAGCAATGAGCTCAGGCTACAGTTCAGTGTAAAGCACTAGCCTAGCATGCATGAAGCCCTGAGTTTGATCTTCAACAGAGGGAAAACAAAAATCCAGAATACTACAAAAGCTCTTATGGATGTCATTGAACTTGAAGAGAATGGATTTAAAATCTCTGAAAGAGCACCTTTGAGAAAAGCAAAGAATAATGAGGAGAATTGCCCTAGCTTTATTGGAACCATCCATAAAACTAAAATAACTAAAACAACCCTTCTGGTTCAAAGGTGAAATGTCCCCCATAGGCCCGAGTGTGTGAGCACTTGGTTCCCTGCAGGTGGCGCTGTTTGGGAAGGCTGAGGTGCAGCTGGAGGAATTGGGTCACTGGCTGTGGGCTTGAAGTTTTATAGCATGGCCCTACACCCGGATGCTCTCTGCTTTCTGACTGTGGATGCAATGTGACCAGCCAGCTTCCTGCTCCCGCTGCCTGCCGTGCCATCTCTGCCAAGATGGACTCTGCCTCCTGTACCTGCAAGAGCCAATGACCTGCCCTTCCTTCAGCTGCTTCTTGTGAGGTTACGCAATGAGTCAAGTAACCCATCCAGTCCTAGCAGTGCAGGCCAAAGCAGAGAGCTGTGGGACGGACCAAGAAACGCAGATGCGCAGAGACCGAGAGTGGTAGAAGGTAGTGGTTGGAATTAGTAGGAAGGAAGTAACACTGACTGAACGTTATCTGCTGTTCCCCCTTACGAAGGGCTTTTCACACATCGTGTGCACAGCAGTCCATGGGATTATGAAGTGTGATTGCTTGCTTATTATAGACAAGGACATGAAGCCATGGCGCAGTCCCTACCCAGCCCAAGGTCATTCACATGGTACCTTGCTGCACCAGAATTTGAACCCAGACCTAACACCAAACCTCAGACTCATGACCTCTACATTGTATGAATAAAAGACATGGTGCTTCTGGTTAAATATTTTGAAAATATTTCACACACTGATTTAAATGTGACAGAGAAAAACATAGCAGACATAGATTTAAGGACTTTTACAAATATCTTTTAAAAATTATTATTATTATTTTGGTTTTTCGAGGTATGGTCTCACTCTAGCCTAGGCTGACCTGGAATTCACTATGTAGTCTCAGACTGGTCTTGAATTCACAGCAATCCTCTTACCTCTGCCTCCCGAGTGCTGGGATTAAAGGCGTGCGCCACCACGCCTGGCCTTAAATTTATTTTTATATGAGAAAGACAGAGAGAGAGAAAGAGAGACAGAGAAAGAATAGGAATTGGTGCGCCAGGGTCTCCACCACTGCAATTGAATTCCAGATGTGTGCGCCCCCTTGTGTGCATGCACGACTTTGTGCATGTGTCACCGTGTGTGTCTGGCTTTTGTGGGATCAGGGGAGTTGAACATGGGTACTTAGGCTTCACAGGTAACCAACCTCCTTAACCACCAAACCATCTCTCCAGCCCCACAAATATCTTTTACAATAAAAATTTGAATCCATGGCTGGAGCAATGGCTCAGAGGTTAAGGTACTTGCCTGAAGAACCTAATAACCCAGGTTTGATTCCCAAGTACCCATGTAAAGCCAGATTCACAAAGTGAGGCATGCATCTGGTGTTCATTTGCATCAGCTGAAGGCCCTTGTGTGGCCATTCTCTCTATCTGTCTCTCTTCTCTCTGTTTGCAAGTAAATGAAATTAAAAAATTGAATCCACATGGCCATTTTCAACATTTTCAAATTGCTATATATCTTAAAATCAGACAAATCTACAAATTGAAAATCCAGGCAGTATTACAGTATGAGCAGGTGTGGTGGGATGCGCACCTTTAATCCCAGCACTTGGGAAGCAGAGGTAGGAGGACTGCTCTAAGCTTAAGGCTACAAGGCCAATCTGGGACTACATAGTGAATTCTAGGTCAGCCTGGACTAGAATGAGACCCTACTTTGAAAAACAACAACAACTAAAAAGAAAGAGCTGGGGTGGCTGTTGAAATGGCTCTGTGGTTTAAGGTGCATACTTGCAAAGTCCAAAGGCCACAGTTCAATTCCCCAGCCAGCACCTATGTCAAGCTGCTCATGGGCCAGACTCATTTGCAGTAGCAAGAGGCCCTGTCTCAAGGAAGGTGGAGCAAAGACAGCTCATGTGACCTCCACAAAATCACCGTAGCAAAGGTGCCCCTATGTACATGCATAATTATATCAAAAATTATCAAAAACAAGCCGGGCGTGGTGGTGCATGCCTTTAATCCCAGCACTCGGGAGGCAGAGGTAGGAGGATTGCCATGAGTTCAAGGCCACCCTGAGATGACAGAGTTAATTCCAGGTCAGCCTGGACCAGAGTGAGACCCTACCTCAAAAAACCAAAAAAACAAAAACAAAAACAAACAAACAAAAAATTATCAAAAACAAACTATGGGAAGTTGGGTCTGGTGGTACACAGCTATAATCCCAGCACTTGGAAAACAGAGGCAGGAAGATGGAGAATTTGAGGCCAGTCTGGGATACAAACTGAGTTCCAGGCCAGTTTGGACTAAATACTGAGACTCTGTCTCAAACAAAATCCAAACCAAAGTGGGTTGGGGATTTAGTTTAGTTGGAATGCTTGCCCAGCATGCATAAGGTCCTGTGTTTGATCCCTGGCACTGCATAAACTGGGTTTGGTGGCACATGGCCTGTAATCCCAGCACTTGGAAGGTAGAGGAGGAAGATCAGAAGTTCAGGGTCATCCTTGGCTACATAGCGAGTTTAAGACCAGCTTGGAATACATGAGACCCTGTCTCAACAACGGCAAACAATAACAATATAAACCAAAAACAGAACAACACCCACAGACAACAAGTGAAATACCAAGCACACAAAAAAAGCTGGAAGAATATTTAAGTAATATAAGGAAGTATTCACAGTTAGGTGGAAAGAGAAATTTGCAAAGCAACATGTAGAAAAATATGATGTTGTTTCTTTAAAATATATTTATATTCTAGAACGAAGAAAAAAAAAAAAACCTCTGCCACATAAGTTGTATGTATGCAAAAGAAGGCTCAGGCACGAGGAAATCTGCCACTGGTTTTTCTCTCTTGTGGGCTGGCTTGTCACCAGTACTAGACAAAAATGGTACCCTGGTTTCTTACAAAAATAGATGCCCAGGCCATCTTTGGCCACAGTCATTCCTTGTCCTGTCACTCTTGTCAACAAGCCCAAATAAAACAGCTCGACTCCTGGCTGAGTTCCCACAGGACTCCATCTCTTCCCTGACCTGACTCATCAAGCCCTGTAAAAGACAAGTTGGAAGCCTAGTTACCTCCCTTTCCAGTCCCGTGACGAGGAGCGTCTGAAGGTTGTTGCCGTTTCATGATGTCTGTTTTTACAACTACGCAACCCAAGACCTCATGGCTTACGTAGCTGTGGGGCTGGAGGGAGGCAGTCCTCCCAGCCTGGCGACCTCACCAGTGACGGACGCAGCGGTCCATGGGAACACCTGCTTTCTGGGGCCGAGGCCGCTGCTGGCCAGGGATGCTGGAGGGCTGGCGTTCTGGTCCCCTGGCACATCATTGCTCTCAGTGCCTGGCCGTGTGAAACATCACTTGGGCCTTGGCGTTCTGCTCATTTAATAGGAGTCAGCTTGCCCAGTTAAAATACGCGAACGTGGCAAGATCACACATAAGTTTCACCTCTGCGTCCTCAGCACTTTGAACTTCTCGAGCTGTTGGCGGAAGGAGCCTTGGATTGGGGATTCCCCAGATCTTGTTTGGAATCCAGCTGGGCAGAGCAGTTAAACCTTTTGAACGTTTCTTTCATCATCTATTGTAAAATGGGTGTGATGAGTGTCACCTACTGTGGACACTGATGAGACCTAGGATGGAGTGGCATGCAGCCCAGAGCCTGGTGCACAGGGCTTCTCACACGGTGGGGATTGTGCGCTCAGCGCCGGGCTGGTGGGTTCGGAGGCCTCGAGGCAGTAATCCATCGCTTCCGCTAGGAGGCGCGCGAGCTCCACTGCTGTTTCCATCTGCGGCGTCGAAGTCTGGTTGCTCAATGCAACCCGGGCAATGTCACGTTTAATTTATTGTTTAAGACTCAGTGGCTAGCCTGCTCCCGCATCCTTTTTCTATTCAAGTCATTGTTATTAAAATGAACACAGTCTAGCCAGCTTGTAGAAAGACCACACGTTTTCGTTTGCTTTGTTGCTGCTGATCTCCTTTTGATGTGTTTGAAGCCCTGTTAGTTGGGAACCTGAAGCGCCGTGTCCTGTGTACCTTGGGCGACTTTGACTTAGTAGCCAGTGTGTGTGTTGGCCTGCAGGTTGGCATCATTTATAAGAAGAGAACAAGGAGGCCCTACTGTGGCCTCAAATGTGCTGGGACGGCTTCTTCCTGTCTTAGAAGAAACGTTCTTGGCTGTATCTTTGTTTATTGTTTCTGGCATGTTCCATGAGCTCTAGCAGTGTTCCTCCAGCTGAGAGAGCTGGGTTTGAACCTCTATGAGGCCTTTGGATCTCACAGACCGTTAGACTAGAAAGAACTGTCAAGGAGGAGTGAGTCCGCTCTGTCCACAGATAAAGAGAATGAGGGTCCCAGTGGGGCTAGGACCCTAGGTTTCAATTCCTCACGTGGCAAACAAGAGAACTGGGAAGGGTGTTTTGTGACACCTTTCCACGGTCGGTCCACTTTCTCTTTTTTTCCCCCCCACTTTAAAATCTGGAGACCACGCCCACAAGCCCAGTTCTCCGTCTCACGAGGTGCAGGCATTCCATTTGCGAAGAGGTGCGGCACCCCAAGTGTCACTGTGATTTATGACTGTGTGGCAGTGGAGCCCTCGGAGCCACACTGAGGCTTTCTCAAAGTAGACGTTAAGCCTTGGAACAATCTGTTCTAAAGAGACTCCTCCCAAGCTTCTTGATTTGGGGTCTGTGGGACCTGGTGACTCCGGGACAGCGTTAGCATTCACTGGTAATTTTGGTAGGAGAGGGGACTGCGCCCTAAGAAGGCAACGGTGACCAGTAGGGTTGTGGAAGTCAGTGGTCCAGCTGTGTTCCCAGGGGTGTGTGTGGTTTTCAGACATTTGCCAGGCACTTGGTCTTGCCTCTACAGGGCGCAGAGGAAAAGAGCCAGTGACAGGAGCAGAGCCTGCCAGTCACTGGCTGTGTGACTTCTGGTAGGTGAACCAGTCTCTTGACACTTACTACCTACAGAATGGAATAACGGTAACAATAACAACAACAATAATAATACCTACTGCTCAGATTTTTAAAAAATATTTTATTTTTACTTATTTATTTGAGAGAGAGGATGAAAGAAGCAGAGAGAGGGAGAGAGGAAGGGAGAGAGAGAGAGAGAGGGAGAGAGAGAGAGAGAGGGAGAGAGAGAGAGAGAGAGCGAGCATCCAGCCACTCAAATGAACTCCAGATACATGTGTCACCTTATGCACCTGGCTTATGTGGGTCCTGGGAAATCAAACTTAGATCCTTTGGCTTTGCAGGAAAGTGTCTTAACTGCTAAGGCATCTCTCCAGACCCCTTCCCCCCCTTTTTTTTTCTGGAGACAGGGTCTAGGTATGTAGCTCTGGGGAACTTGCTTATGTAGGCCAGGCTGGACTCAGACTTGCAGGAGTCCTCTTGCCTGTCTTCTGAGCATTGGGATTTCCGGCGTACACCACACCTGGCTCTCAAGTGCTCCTGAGGGGTGGGAAGATCCTGTTCCTGTAAGGTACTCATGCATGAGAGGAACAGGCATGATGAAAGATGATCTCTTGGTTTGAAGTAGCAGCTCAGGTGGAACATATTATATGAGACATTGAAGAAATTCAGCAGTGGGTGGTGAGAACTTTCATTTGGATCTACAGAACCCTCATAAGATGCCAAGCCTGGTGGTGTGCTTCTGTAATCCCAGGGCTGGGAGGTGGAGACAGGAGGGTCCCTGGGGCTTGTTGGCTGAGGATGACTGAGGAGGAGGCGGTGCATCAGCCCCTGGCTTCCACACAAATGCACCAGGACATGCATGTGCACCCACACATACAAACATCCCAGGCACATCACATACAACCACTTACAAAATAAGGAGGTTCAGGGCTGGAGAGATGGCTTGCCTGTGAAGCCTAAGGACCCCAGTTCAAGGCTCGATTCCCCAGGACCCACTTTAGCCAGATGCACAAGGGGGCCCATGCATCTGGCATTGGTTTGCAGTGGCTGGAGGTCCTGGCGCACCCCCCTCCCTCTTTCTCTCTCTGCCTGACACTCTCAAATAAATAAATAAAAATTAAAAAAAAAGGAGGTTCAGTGAGCAGCAGTTAAAGTGTGACTTCACGACAAGCATGAGTGGGATGCGTCATGGGAAACACCCCAGACATGCTTCTCTCTGGGCTTCTGAAGGCAGAGAATGCAGGACTCCTGAGCTCACTGAGGACTCCAGGGGCCTAGATTTCTATGACTCACATCAAGATGGAGACCTTGACTTACCCATCTCCTATCATCAATCCACCAGCGTACTCACCCTCTTCTCAACCTTCTGCCCTTTTTGGCCTTGGAAACAACGGTTAAGCACCTTTCTGGAGCCAGGAATGCGTCACAGCTGGGGAACACAAGGTGGCTGAAGACGGGGTCTGATCTTTGTGCTGTGACAGGAAAGACCCATGTGCAAAAGGCAGTTTATCACCTGCCCAACAAAGGCTCAAGAGCGAGGGAGGCAGGTAGGGGAGCGCCCGGCTTTGTCTTTGGGCCGGCTCAGGAAGGGTCTGATCAAAGAGGAAAGCTGGGCCGGGCTAAGGCTGCTGAGGGTAAAGGGAAGCGTGTGAAGGAGACAGCATAGAGAGGACCGTCAGCCCCCAGTGGGGCAGAGGGATTGAAGGGCCCTGTGCAGCCTTCAGAGCTGGGAGAGAGAGGTGGGGAAGGTTGTGGGCGGCAGCGGCTCCCTCTATCTCTCCTTTTCATATCTGATAGAAGGGAAGGGTCTTATTCCAGAGAGAGCTTAACTCAGTGGACAGGCCCCCTCTGTTTTTAGTCCTGTGAGGATCATCCAGATACATCAGTGTCCTGGATTAACTGACATCTCATTGTGTCCATTGTGGTCAGTTTGGGCAGCTGTTGCAGAATTCCACTGGCTGGCAGCTTAATAAGAAGCCTCTGTTCCTATATTTGGAGGCGGCAAGCTAAAGGTCAAGGTGTTAGAGATTCAGTGGCTGGTGGAAGGCCCACTTCCTGGTTACATGTGGCCTCCTTGTATTCTCCTTCTATGGCAAGGGAAGGGTGGGGAAGGAAGGTACCACTCCTGGCCATGCAAGCTCCACCATCCACACCTGATTATCCTCCAACCCTACTTCCTTTTTTTTTTTTTGGTTTTTCAAGGTAGGGTCTCGCTCTAGCTCAGGCTATCCTGGAATTCACTATGTAGTCTTAGGGTGGCCTTGGGATTAAAGGCATGCACCACCAGGCCTGGCCTCACCCCTGTTTCCTAATGCCATCACATTGGGAGCTAACATTTAACACATTCATTTTTAAAAATTATTTTTATTTATTTATTTGAGAGCGACAGACACAGACAGAGAGAAAGGCAGAGAGACAGAATGGGTGCACCAGGGCCTCCAGCCACTGCAGACAAACTCCAGATGCATGCGCCACCTTATGCATCTGACTTACGTGGGTCCTGGGGAATTGAGCCTCAAACCAGGGTCCTTAGGCTTCACAGGCAAGCACTTGACCACTAAGCCATTTCTACAGCCCCAACATATTCATTTTGGGGTGCAGGAACACTAAGCCCATCACAATGTCACCTTAGACACTGAAGAAGATGCCTGAAGGACATCTGATTTCTTTTTCAGTGTATTTGTTGTTTTACAAGAAGGGTATTGATTTTTTTTCAAAAGAATTTATTAACAACTTCCAGAAATAGACAGCATACCATGATCCTTCCGTTTCCCCCTCCCCCATTGTTGTCTGGCTAGATGGATATAGTAGGCCCACCAAACTGCCCTTGAAAGACTTATGTTTATGCCCATATATTAATGTACTCTCACTTTTGGTTAGAGAAGCTTCTCTTTTCAGATGATGGTGGCCACTGAGCTGACTCAAAACTCACCAAAGTGCTGCGAAGAAGTGACAGTGGAATGAATGCTCAGCCTGAAGTGAGACAACTCTGCCACACCCTCCAAGGCTCAGGGGCCATTGTGGAAAATCTAACAACTAAAGGAAGGGGAGAAGTGCTTACAATGCTATCATTCAGGCATAAAGTGGCCTTGATATACGTGACCACACAGTGGCTGACACTACCTACACAAGACCTGCATAATAGGAGGAAAAAAATAATTATATCAAAATAGAAGAGACACTAGTTATAATGAAGAAGGGGTTCAGTGGAGGTGGTGTTTGAGAGGGAGAAAAGGGGGTAGTGGGAGGGGAGTTATGATCATGAAATATTTCCTATATTTATGGAATTTGTCAATAAAAGTTTTTTAAAAAAGAAATACAATCAAGTCATAAAATAGTTCTGGCCCTTCCCTATTAGAGCTGCCAGAGATCAGTGGTCATCAACAGTATGAATGAGCAGGGGACCCTGCAGACTATGAAATTAACCAGCTGGACAAGATGTACAAACTTGTGCCATAGTAACGTGCAACCTCTATAGGTAACCAACAGTTCTTTGATTGGACTTGAGGCTTGCTGAGTGGGACAGAACTCATATCTGGTACTGGAACTGGTACTGGAAACCAAGACAGAATCCCATGGTTGGGAGTGGGCTGACACACCAGAAATCTCCTAAACAACTTTGCATGCCCCTTTAACCCAAGCCACTCTCATGCTTGGTTGGAGAATCTATTTTATTTTACAGATGGCAGACCATGCCTACAGGTTGTCCACCATCTGAAACATCTCACTCATTTCTTGAGAAGATTATCAGGGCACAGAGAACAAGAGTCAAAACAGTTATTTCCCAGGTCACATTTCTCTCTGGCCCTTTCTCTATAGCCTGCCTTTTTGTGATCTTGGTTCTCCATCTACAGTGGGGCTAATGTTGCCTGCCTGATAGGTCTTTTGAGATTAATGGAGACAATGGGGAAACATCTAGCACAGTGCTTGACTCTTAGTAAGTACTTAATAAGTAGTAGCTTTTAATAGAGTGTGATTCTGTAGCTGCTAAGGTACTGCTGCTCAGATAATTCTTTAAGAATCTCTAGGGAGGTCCATAAGATCATCAATATGAGAAGCAGGTAGATGGACCTGTGCTTAGAAAGGGAAATGCAAAAAGCAAAGCTTATATGGTTCCTTAAAGTACAACTTCTCCATTAGCTGATGTTTTATGCTGTGTGAGGGAAGATGTTTTCTGCTCTGGTCTGTCCTGTCTGTCTTTCCTTGCCCTAGCTAAGCTCTCATTAGATGCCCAGTGTATAAATCATTCAATGTGAAGTTCCTAAGTTACCAGGTGTTTTGCTTGTTTAAGATAGAAAATAATACACATATGAGAGAGAACAGACAGCATTTGTCTTTCTGAGTTTGAATTACCTCACTTAGTGTATTTATTTTCCAGGTCTACCCATTTTCCTGCAAATTTTATGACTTCATTTTCCCTTGCTACTCAGTGGAATTCCAATGGGTTTGTGTACCACATCTTCGTTATTCATTCATCAGTTGGTGGACCTCTGGGCTGATTCTAATTTCTAGCTATGGTGAATAAACCAAATACAGCTGAGCAAGAAATCTCTATAGCAAGAGAAGAGTCTTTAAGGCATATGCCCAGGAGCTGTATCGCTGGTAGATCTAGTTTTAGATTTTTGAGGAACCTCTATACTAATTTCCACAGTGGCTATAACCAGTTGGCACTCCCACCAGCAGTGGATCAGGGATGCTTTTTCCACACATTTCTGTCAGCATTTGCTGTCATTTAAGTTTTAGGATTGCCTTTATGGCCAGAGTGAGATGGGATCTCAAAGTGTTTTAATTTGCATTTCCCTGTTGGCTAAAGATGGTGAACATCTTTTTAGATGCTTATTGGCCATTTGTATTTTTTCCTTTGTAAACATTCTTTTTAGCTCTGGAGGCATTGTCCTCCCCACTTCCCACAGGAACTGACTAGTACATTCATTATTACACAAATGACTATTAATAACCTCCTCCCCCAGGAGGGTCCTCAGTGTAATAAGGGTGAGTTGGCAAACTTGTGAGCAAGCTGGGAGCCCTGCTATATGAAACCTGACAAGAGGTACCCTAGTCTAGATGGTTAACCAAAGGCTTTCTGATTGGCAGAGAGATCTGTTCAGTGGAAAGGAACCCATAGTTGGTACCAGGAACCAAGTCAGAAGCTTATGGGGACCAGGATCATGGACCCCAACAAGAAGCTCTCATTGGCCTTTGGCTAAAAGAGAGGCTACACCCATGAAAATATTTCTTCATTACTTATGCTCATCCCTTTAACCTTTGTTTATCTCACTTTCCATTGGAGAATCTCTTTATCTTTTACAGAAGTCTGTGATAAGTGAAACAACCGAAATCTATCAACAAGACAACCAAAGATAACTGACTCTATGTCATGAGATGAGCCATTCCTTGCACATCAGCCAGGGTGCAGGTGAAGCCACAGAGGCATTGGCAAGATGGCAAGAGTGCTGCTTGCAACGAGCCTGCCAACCTGTGCCTGGGCGATGGAGACAGACACTGAGGATGCTCAAAACACACCAAAGCAGAAATTCAGAAGTTTCTGAGAGCTCATCACTAAAGTAGACTTAAAGCACACCACTAAGGCTCAGGGAATTTTGTGGAAGAGGGGTATGAAAGATTTTAAGAGCCACAGGGTGGGAGGGAATATCCAGAGGCATTGTGTTCTGCCCCCTCAGACAATGACTGACTGCTGCTCTCACAACTCATAACCCATAGCTCCATGGTGAATACCAGCAAGGAGCCCTCAGTGGAATGGGTGCAGGATGAAGGGAATGATGCTAGGTACCAATACATGCTGTGTCCATATAAAGTTTCTACTTAATTAAAAAAAAAACATTAAAAAGAGTTGAACCCAATGGGAATATGATCAATTTGTAATATGTTTATATATTAAGGATCTCAATGAAAACTACAAAAAGACAGAAATGAAACAGACTGACAAAATGGAAAAGATTTAGATTTTGTATTGTGTTCAGTATAAATATGAACTTCCATCTTCCATTTGGTTGAGGATATTTTTGTCTATCTGAGACCTTTTATTTTTCCACATGAATTGTAAGCCAATTTTTTCTCTGAAGACCATTGCTGGAATTTTCACTGGAATTGCATTGATAATATATGATACTTTAGGTAGGATGAACATTTTCACAATATTAATTCTTCCAATCCATGAACACAGAAGCTCTTTCCATCTTTCCATGCCCTCCTCAATTTCTTTATTCAGTGATTTTATGATTTCTTTGCATAAGTCTTTCACTTCCTTTGGAATATTACTAACCAAGGAAGTGGAAAAACAGAAGGTCTCAGATAGACAAAAATATCCTCAACAAAAGAAATGTCTGGAGGTATCACCATGCCAGATTTCAAGATATACTACAAAGGAAACTCACAGACTTCAGAGAGAAGCCCTTGCTGCTCTCTGGAGAAGAGGAGTGGACTTGCACACCAAGAACAAAACAAAACAAAACAAAATATCTCTCAAATTTGCATACCCCCTTTTAACTCAAGCTGCTCTCACTCTTTTTTTTTTTTTTTTTATTAAATCATGATATTTATTGAGGGAAGTATAGACAAGGAAAAGCACCCATGTGGCTAGAGATCCCACACATAGGGCTTGGAAGAGCCATGGAAAGAAAAGAGAGAAAAGAAAGTTCCAGGAGCTCCTGCCATGTGGGGAGCTGAGAGGATAAACAAGCTGTGTATGAACCTTCGCAGAGCCAGCCCAGGCCCAGCCGAGGGAAAATCTCACCCACAACTGGAAGTTCCCAAGTGGTCAGAGAGCCTGCCCCGTGCTTGCAAATGTATTTATAACATTACAGTGGTGGGCTGTCTTCCAGCTCAGGTTAACCAGAGGGACCAGCTGGTTGGTTAAGGCTAGCCCTGGCTTTAAATCCTATGAAAGACCTCCCTCTCAGGAGGGGCCCAGATTGTTTGTGGAGAAACAGGTCTAGAGAACTAGGCAAGAGATAAGAAGTCAGATCACCTTTGATTTCTAATCTTTATTATTTCTTCCTGTCTACTGATTTTTGGTTTGCCTTGTTCTTCTTTTTCCAAGGCTTTAAGTTGAAGCATTAGGTTGTTTACTTGCGACCTTTCTAATTTCTTAATATAGGCACTTAAGGCTATAAATTTACCTCTTAGAACTGCCTTCATTGTATCCCAGAGATTTTGATATGTTGTATTCTCATTATCGTTTGACTCTATAAATTTTTTGATTTCCTTCTTGATTTCTTCATTGACCCATTCATCATTTAGTAGTGTATTGTTTAGTTTCCATGATTTTGTGTATGCTCTATAGCCTTTCTTGCTACTGATTCGTAGTTTAATTCCATTGTGGTCAGATAGAATGCAAGGAATTATTTCAATTTTCCTGAATTTGTTAAGATTTGCTTTGTGTCCTAATATGTGGTCTATTTTAGAGAATGTTCCATGTGCTGCTGAAAAGAATGTGTATTCTGCAGCATTTGGATGAAATGTCCTGTATATATCTGTTAGGTCCATTCCTTCTATGACTTCATTTAGTCCAGATGCCTCTCTGTTTATTTTTTCCGGGGATGACCTGTCAATTGATGAGAGTGGGGTGTTAAAGTCACCCACCACCACTGTGTTTGGTGTTATCTGTGACCTTAGTTCTAATAGTGTTTGTTTGATGAATTTGGGAGCCCCCATGTTAGGTGCATATATGTTTAGGATTGTAATGTCCTCCTGTTTGAGTGTGCCCTTAATCAATATAAAGTGACCTTCCTTATCTTTCTTGACCAACGTTGGACTGATGTCTACCTTGTCAGATATTAGGATAGCAACCCCTGCTTGTTTTCTAGGCTCATTTGCTTGAAACACCATTTCCCAACCTTTCACCCTAAGATAATGTTTATCCTTTGTAGAAAGGTGAGTTTCTTGGAGACAACAAATTGTAGGATCCTGCTTTGTAACCCAGTCTGCAAACCTATGTCTTTTTGTTGGGGCATTGAGGCCATTGATATTAAGAGATATTATTGAAAGGTGTGTATTTATGTTTGCCATTTTTTTTTTTTTTTTGTGGTTCTGGTTCTACCTTTGCTTTCTTGTGTTAACTAGTATTTGAGTATTGCTTGTTTTTTCCTGGTTCCTTATATGTGTGCTTTTCCTTTTCTTCAGCATGGAGGATTCTACCAAGTATTTTCTGTAGAGCTGGTTTTGTCTTCAAATACTCCTTTAACCTGCTTTTGTCATGGAACGTCCTTATTTCTCCGTCTATTTGAATGGATAGCTTTGCAGGATAATGTAACCTTGGTTGACAGTTGTTATCTTTCAGAACTTGGAATACATCACTCCAAGCCCTTCTGGCTTTTAAAGTTTGTGTTGAATAATCTGCTGTAATCCTGATGGGCTTGCTTTTGTAGGTAACTTGATTTTTCTCTCTAACTGTTTTCAATATTTTTTCCTTGGTTTGTGTGTTTGGTGGTTTGATTATAATATGACGAGGAGTGGTTCTTTCCAGGTTTTGTCTGGCTGGGGTTCTAAAGGCTTCCTGTATCTGCATTGGCACCTCTGTCCCAATTTGGGGGAAGTTTTCTTCTATGATTTTGTTGAAGATGCCTACTGTGCCTTTGGAGTGGAATTCTTCTCCTTCTACTATGCCCTGAATTCTTATATTTGATCTTTTCATAGTGTCCTGAATATCTTGAAATTCCCACTCATACTTTTCTATAAGTTTGTCTTTCTCTTTGTTTGCCTGTATTGGATCTGCCACCTGGTCTTCTAGCTTAGATATTCTGTCCTCTCCTTCATCCATTCTACTGGTGAGATTTTCTACAGAGTTTTTTTTTATTTCATTAACTGTGTTCTTCATTGCTAGTGATTCTGACTGGTTTTTCTTTATTATTTCTATTTCCTTATTTATGTCTTGTATTGCCTTCTTTATTTCATGAAATTGGTGTCCTGTGTCTTCTTTGATTCCTTTGATTTCCTCTTTGAGTTCCTCTTTGACTCCTTTGATTTGTTCTGTGACTTCTTTGAGCATATTTACAATCATTCTTTTGAAATCTTTCTAAGGCATTTCCTCTAACTCGTTCTCACTGGAGGTCATTTCTGATGCATTAACACTGTTAGGTGGATTTATATTGTCTCACTTTTTAGTGTTTCTTGTGTTATAATGCATATATTTTTGCATCTTGGATTAAGTTAATGCTTGGATTTTCTATCTAGGTAGGTATTCTTAGCTGTATCAATTGATTCGATGTTATATATCTTCAGGATAGGAGCTTAAGGTGTTAGGTGTGGCTCTTAAGGCTCTCAGAGTATCTATAAAGGTGTTCCTAGGGGTTGATTTTGCCTGCTATGGGAGTATTCAAGTAGGCTGAGTGGAATAAAATACAGGTAGATTCTAAAATTGAACTAAACAATCAATATCAGCACCGAATATTTATGCAAGAGTAGTTATTATAACAACCAGATCCTCTATCAACAAAGAGGTTAAGATTTCTGGTCTGTTGAGGGATCCAAATCAGCTCGTGACCAAGTGAGACCCTTCCCTGGTGCAATCAATCCCAGTTACCTTTTTGGATGATTTTGGTCTCAGTCAATCTCTGGCTGGGTCGTTGGGCTGCTGTCCTGATTTCTGGAGCTGGGAACTGGATTTTCCTGCTGGGCAAACTGAGGCTTGCAACTGTGGCTGTGGCCCTGCAGACAGGCACCCCTGCTGCTGGAACCGCTACTGCTGCTCCTGAAGCTGCCGCTGCTGGATCTGTCGCCATTGCTGCTAAAGCTGCCGCTGCTGGTTCTGTTGCCTCTGCTGGGTCCACCGCTGCTGCTGCCACTGCTGCTGCTGCTTTAGCTGCCACTGCTGGGTCCTCCGCTGCTGCTGCTGCTGGATCTGCGACTGCTGCCTCTGAAGCTGCTGCTACTGGATCTGCCACTGCTGGGGCCCCTGCTGCTGCTGGTGCTGGAGCTGCTGCTGATGCTGCTGGACTCTGCTCCTGCTTGGGTCCCACTGTCAGCTCAAGTTGGCGTGGCCTGGTCCTGGGACCGCTGCTGTGTTCGCTGGAGCTGGGCACAGGTGGTGGTGGAGGGGAGGAAGCCACAGCTGTTCTAGTTCTCTCGCTGCTCCACGTGTTCTTCTACCTCGTGGTCTGCTCCTCTGTTGCTCACTGCCGCTTTCACTTCATGTTTCTTGAGTTGCGGAGAACTCTGGTGTGAGTGGAAGCTCCCCTTACCTGGCTTTTCCTGCGGCTGGAGCCTAGCCTGGTGGCTTTCTGGTGCGCTGCCGCCACCGCGGTCGGTGGACCTGCCGAGGCCGCTTTTGCCAGCCTATGCGGACTCTGGATCTCTTCTACTTCTCCCCTGCCATTTTGATTTCCTATACACCTCACTTTTTAGTAAAAGTGTGTATTTTGTTGAGTTTTTTTGGGTCTTTCTACCCCCTAGGCTGCTTTGGCGTGGCACCTAAGCAGCCATCTTAACCAGAAGTCTGCCCTCACTCTTGTTTGGAGAGTCTGCTTTATGTTACAGATGGCAGAGAAAATAGAGGAGAACCACGATCCATCAATAAAAAAAGTTAGTTGACTGCCCACCATGAGATGTGCCACTTCTGCCACATCTGCCAGGACCCAGGAGAAATCGCAGGGGAAGTGGCAACATGAACACTGCTCATACAGCGAGCCTGGCAACCAGCCCCAGGCTGGTAACAGACACGGTGATCAATCAAAACCTATCCAAGCAGAAATCCAGAGGCTCCAGAGAACTCATCACAAACTCAGACTGCCAGCAGGCCTGCCATGGCTCAGGGAACATTGTGGAAGGGTGGGTAGAAAGATCGTAAGAACCATAGTGGGTAGGAATATCCTGAGGCATGGTCCCCAACTATCCCACAGGGACTGACTGAAGCCTTCATGACTCCATAGTGAGTACCACAACCCCACCAAGGAGGATCTCCAGGGTAACCGGAGCTGGAGTGAGGGAGTAAAAGAGAATAACCTGTTATGATTAATAGAAAATAAAAATTATGGCTGGAGAGATGGCTTAGCAGTTAAGGCACTTGCCTGTGGGCCTAAGGACCCAGGTTCAATTCCCCAATACCCACATAAGATGAACAAGGTGGTACATGCGTCTGGAGTTTGTTTGGAGTGGCTAGAGGTCCAGGCATGCCCATTTTCTATCTGCCCTCCCCCCTGTTAAGTAAACAAATAAATAAATAAATAAAAGTAAAATATTAAAAAAGCTAGTCCCTCCTCACAGAGAGGTTGGAAAGAAAATGCTTTTTGGCAGGGCATAGTGGTAAAAATAGTAATATTAGGACTTTGGAAGTCAAGGCAGAAGCTCGAGGGCAGCCTGAGCTATATCCTGCCTCGAGAAAAGAGAGTACTTTGAGATGCAGTAGACTGCGCCATGCTCATGTGTGGGGAAGAGGAAGGAGTGCGCTTCAATGCATGACTGTGGTGCACACTTAAGTCTGCCCTCTCCCCGCCTGCTTGAATCATTGTCTTCACTCTGATGATACATCCCTTAGCAATTGGGGAAAGTTTCCAGCCACTTTAATCATGGAATCTCAGTGCCAAAGAAAGACCTTTTGCCTGTGATGGTAGCAAAACTTCTTCCCAGTGTCTTTGGAGGTATTTGATATCTATCTTGTGGCTACCAATTTCTTGGTTGGTTCTAGTCTGCCATGGAGGAATGATTCCCTGACATTCAGAAACTTGAAAGGCTTTGGCTGAATCTATTTCAACACAAAGACAATATCAAGGATGGACTCTAGAGGTCCTTTAGTTGGGAAAGACAACTATAGTCCTGTGGGCCAAATCTGGCCCATGGCCTGTTTTTGTACATAAAGTTTTATTGGGACATATCCATACTCATTCACTTTCATAGTACTTGTTTAGTAACTTACAACAGACAGCATGTGATCTGTGAAGCTGAAGATATTTACTATCTAGCTCTTTGCAAAAAAAAAAAAGTTTGCAACTCTTAGTCTATCACTTCTGTCATTTAGTTTTAATTTATTTTATTTGTATTTTGGAGGGAGTAAGTTTTTTTATTAAAAATGTTTGGGAATTTTTATTCAAATCAACCTCATTTTGAAAAATTACAGGTTTCTTTCAAAGTGTTCTAACTTGAGGTGATTCTTTTTTTTTTTTTTTTTTTTTCAAGGTAAGGTCTCACTCTAGCCTAGGCTGTCCTGGAATTCACTATGAAGTCTCAGAGTGGCCTCAAACTCATGGCTATCCTCCTACCTCTGCCTCCTGAGTGCTGGGATTAAAGGCGTGCGCCACCACACCTGACTTTTGAGGAGGTCATTTTAATACAGTTTTTTTTTTGTATTTTTTAAAAAATTTTTATTAACATTTTTCCATGATTATAAAATATATCCCATGGTAATTCCCTCCCTCCCCACCCCCACACTTTCCCATTTGAAATTCCATTCTCCATCATATTACCTCCCCATTACAATCATTGTAATTACATATATACAATATCAACCTATTAAGTATCCTCCTCCCTTCCTTTCTCTACCCTTTATGTCTCCTTTTTACCTTACTGGCCTCTGCTACTAAGTATTTTCATTCTCACGCAGAAGCCCAATCATCTGTAGCTAGTATCCACATATGAGAGAGAACATGTGGCGCTTGGCTTTCTGGGCCTGGGTTACCTGACTTAGTATAATACTTTCCAGGTCCATCCATTTTTCTGCAAATTTCATAACTTCATTTTTCTTTACTGCTGAGTAGAACTCCATTGTATAAATGTGCCACATCTTCATTATCCACTCATCAGTTGAGGGACATCTAGGCTGGTTCCATTTCCCAGCTATTATAAATTGAGCAGCAATAAACATGGTTGAGCAGTACTTCTAAGGAAATGAGATGAGTCCTTTGGATATATGCCTGGGAGTGCTATAGCTGGGTCATATGGTAGATCAATCTCTAGCTGTTTTAGGAACCTCCACACTGTTTTCCACAATGGCTGGACCAGATTGCATTCCCACCAGCAGTGTAGAAGGGTTCCTTTTTTTCTACATCCTGGAGGGAGTAAGTTGAGAGAGAGAGAGAGAGAGAGAGAGAGAGAGAGACAGACAGACAGACAGACAGACAGAGAGAGGGAATTGGCACACCAGGACCTCAGCCAGTGCAACTGAACTTCAGACACTTGCACCACCTACTGTGCATGTGTAATCTTACCTCCTTTGTGCGCTTGGCTAACATGGGATCTGGAGAGTCATATATGGGTCCTTGGGTTTTGCAGGCAAGCACCTTAACCTCTAAGCCATCTTTCCAGCCCTATTTTTATTTGAGACAGAAAGAGGGGAAGAAAGAGAGAAATAGAAAAAGAGAGAAAGAGAGGGAGAGGGAGGAGAGAAAGAATGGGTATGACACGGTCTCTAGCCACTGCAAACAGACTCCAGATGCTTGTGCCACCTTCTGTATCTGGCTTATGTGGGAACTGGAGAATGGAGCCTGGGTCCTTAGGCTTTGCAGGCAAGTACCTTAACTGCTGAGCTCTCTCTCTCTTTTTTATTTTATATTTTATTTTATTTTTTTGAGGTAGGGTCTCACTCTAGTCCAGGCTGACCTGGAATTCATTATGTAGTCTCAGGGTGGCCTCAAACTCGTGGTGATCCTCCTACTTCTGTCTCCAAAGTGTTGGGATTAAAGGTGTGCGCCACCATACCTGGCATTTTATTTTGTTTCGGTGACACAGGATCTTGCTATGCCAATGCTGACATTGGACTTATGATTTTCTTGCCTCAGTTTCCTGAGTGTTGGGATGACAGGTGTACACAGTCATGATTGCCCCCCTGGAGCAGTTACCTTCTTTTTGCTGGGACAAAACACCCAACCAGAAGCAGAGTATGAAAGGAAGGGGTTTATTTTAGACTTTATAGTTTCCAAGGGAAGTTTTCATCATCGTGGGGATGCATAACAGGAACAGCCAGCCAACATCACGTCTCCACGTGGCAGAGAGGGACTAGAGTGACTGGACTAGCCGAGTGCAGCAAATGGGGAAGGACTGAATAGGCAGTGTCCATCCCCAGTGACATACCTCTTCCATCAAGGACCCACCTCTTAAAGACTCCACCTGCTGGAAGTTGCACTTGAAGCTTCATCGCAAGTGTGAGGCTCTAGGGGCATTTTACATTGAAAGCACCATACCCTCTCTTCCCCTTTTTCTTTTTAGACAGAGTCTTACTCTAGCTCATGCTGTCCTGGAACTCACTCTATAGTCCAGGCTAACCTTGAACTCACAGCAATCCTCCAACCTCAGCTTCCGGAATGCTGTGATTGCAATCATGAGCCACCATGCCCCACTCTCTTCCCCCTTTTTTTTATATGCAGTAAATTAATTCCAGAAAGAAAGGAACCTGATTTGCCTCAGTGAAGAATCAAGTGCAAGGCCAACATCACATCTCCTCAGCAGCAGGGAAGAAGTACAGCAAGTGAGCATTGATTTTGTTTTGTTTTTGCACGAGTCCCCCATAGGCTCATGCATTTTGAGTAGTTGACATCCAGATGGTAGAGGTTTGGGAAAGTTGCTGGGCTTTTTGGGAAGTGGAGCCTCGTTGGAGGAGGTGTTTTGCTGGGGGTGGGCTTTGAGGGGATATAGCTCTGCCCCAAGCTCATTGCTTAGACTCTTCCTTTCCTGCTACTGTGGAGATATGGTGCCCAGCTAGCTGGGTGCTCATGCCATGATTTACCCACCATCATGAGCCCTCCTTTCCGAACCGTAAGACAAAATAAGAACTTTCATAAGCATCTTCTGGTTGGGTGTTTTGTCCCAGCAACGTGAAGGTGACTGTTGCACTCCACTATGATGGACTGTGCTCCCTTGAACTGTGAGCCAGGATTCTGTTGGGTGTCTGTCACAGCGGTGAGAAAAGTGACCAACACACGAGGATGTCTCAAGTGGGTGCTGACTCCCCCCTCACCTCTCTACCATTTTTCTTCTCCTCTCTTGGTAGAGATGAAGGTGAGGAGGGGCAGGGAGGGAGTGTCCCAGGCATGCAGACTTGCAGGAAGCACTTTCCAGAGAAAATTAAAAGCATCTTTCTATTTTCATTGTATTTACTTTTATAGCTGCCTTCTGTTCTGGCCAGTGACAGTGGTTTCTGTTCATGCTAATTCCATCCAGCCCCTTTTAGATTCAATTTCAAGGCAAAAGTGAGGAAGTGAAGCAACGTTAGCTACATGTATTATGTAAACAGTGTGGATAGGCTGGCATGTGGCTATGATAAAAATCACAGTATGGTGTACGTGGATATGGAAAATAGTGAAGATAGGTCTGATGTGACTGAAGTTTGGGAAAAAGCAATTTAGTGTAAATGCTTTATTTTATGGCGATGAAACATGCTCAGAGAGGGCTAGTGACAGGATAAGGTCACAACAGCTTTGGTGTCAAAGCCAGGGTTAGGATAAAGCTGATTTTCAGCTAACTTTCTTTCTGCTTGCACAATAGGACTTTGCATTCATTTTGGCATTCCTGCCCCTGTGCAAACAAACACTTGGGACTGTGGGGTTGTGATCTAGGAAGAAGTGATTTTCTTGGAAGGACCGTGCACCAAGCTAGCCACCTTGCCGCTCCGAGGCAGTTTGCTGGAGTGATGGCCAGTGGATCATTGATCAGCCTCTCGCCCTGTATGGTCTTAATTTCCTTCCTAACTTTTCTCACATGGTTTTGAGGAGGCCATAAAACCTCGACTCTGAGGAGAAAAAGATTCTTCCTGGGAAAGGGTGTCGGTCTCTTTCTTCGTAGCCCCAGAGAGGAAGTCACCGCTCTGTAGTGTGGGCTGATCTATCACACGGTGCGTGCAACCCCGAGAGTCACACTAGATGCTTTGGAAGTATTCGACTATAACCCCCAGTTCTGGAGACACAGCAGCTTTGGGTAGGCCAAAGACTTGAAGATCACCCCACGGGTGCCGCTCCTTCCCTGTCTCCTGAAGCGGTGGGACTAGGCAGACGACGGGGCGCCACCCCAAGTCTGTCCTGGATGGTTAATCTTGTCAATGCAAACGTGACCTTGGGCATGTCTGTGAGGGAGCATCCAGATTGGGTCAGGCGACAGGGGAAGACCCACCCAAAGTGGCCACAGTAGCGTCCCGCGGCTGGGAGTCCTGGACTGTACAAGAAGGAGAAAACGAATCGACGCAGATATTCTTAGCTCCGTTTCCTGTCGGTTTGCAATGTGAGCAGCTTTCCTTCATGCTCCTGCCATCTTGTCTCCTCCACTGTGAGGGGCCCTATCCCCTTGTCACCAGAATAAACATTTCCTCCCTAAGTGGATCTTCTCAGGTATTTGTTCAGAAGGAAGAGAAGTAACTAATACATGTACACCCTTCCTTCCTTCCTTTCTCCCTCCTTTCCACCTTCCTTCATTCCCTCCTCTCCCTCCCCTCCTTCCCTCCCTCTTTCCTTCCTTCCTCCATTCCCTGTCTCCCTCCTCTCTCCTTCCTTCATTTCCTACCCTTCCTCCCTTCCTTCCTCCTTCCTTCTCTCCATCACCCTTCATTCTCTCTTCTCTCCTCCCTCCCTCCCTCCCTATTCCATTCATTGGCTTTTGCCTTCCCTATATTCCTTCCTTCTTCCCTCTCTCCCTTCCTCCCCTTTTCCTTCCTTGCTTCCTCCCTTCCTTTTCTCCCTGACTTCCTTCCTTCACTCTTACTCTGACCCTTCTTCCTTCCTTCTTCCCTCCTTTTCTCTCCTTCTCTTCCTTCTTCCTCTCTCTCTTTGTCTTTCTTGTAGTATGAAGGATATATTCTGGACTTTGCATATGCCAGTTAAGTGATTTACCACTAAACTATATCCCTAGCCATTATTTTTTTGAACCAGGGTCTCCAAAAACTGTCCAGGCTGGCCTTGAACTTGCTATTACAACACAGGCAGGGACTGGCAGTACTCTAGGGTTATAGGAGTGTACCATTGCACGTGGCCTCCTCTTGTGTCTTAAGCATGTTGTTTCCTCAGCATAGCAAGACAGCCTCCTTCCGCTGAGCTGAGAGAGGCTAGACTGCAGTCAGTTCTCAGGGCTTAGTGTAGACTCTATCGCCTTACTTTTCCATCTTGTTTCCAAAACTTTAATCACCAGGTTGTGAATGCAGTTCCTGTGACACTCCCTAGAGGCCTCTTTTCTCCAAGCCACTCCAAGTAACTCACTCTGCCCTAAACTGCCAAGTGCAAGGAAATACGGTTATTCTTCCTCGTTTTTATGTAACTTTGGCTTTCCTGTAAGATTTTTTCAAGGCACACTTACAAAGCTTCAACTGGTATTCGAATATTTATTTATTTATTTGTAAGTAGAGGGAGCTAGTGGAGGGTGGGGAGAATGGGAGAGGCAGGGCCTCCAGCCACTGCAAATGAACTCCAGGTGCATCTGCCACTTGGTGCACCTGGCTTTCATGGTACTGGGGAATTGAACCTGGGTCTTTAGGCTTTGCAGGCAAGTACCTTAACCATTTAACCATCTCTCCAACCCTCAAAAGCTTTTTTTCCCTCCGCACAGAGGAATAACATATTTATGGAGTCATGTGTGAGTGGAACCAACCTTCATTGCATAGCTCCATGCGTTTTGACTTATGCTGTTCTCTGTTACCTTTATCACCCACATCAGCATCTCAGGAGCCTCTGTTTAATCACACTTTTAAATTTATTTTAAAAAATATTTATTTGAGAGAGAGAGACAGAGAGAGAGAGAGAGAGAGACAGAGAGAGAGAGAGAGAATGGGCACACCAGGGCCTCTAGCTGCTGCAAATGAACTCCAGATGCATGTGCCACCATGTGCATCTGGCTTACATGGGTTATGGAAATTCAAACTTTGGTCCTTAGGCTTCTCAGGCAAGTGCCTTAACTGCTAAGCCATCTCTCCAACCCTCATCACTTTTTGTTGTGACAGATGCCTGTGAGAAATGTTTTAAAAGCAGGAAAGGTTCATTTTGAGCTTTCACTGGAGGTTTCAGTCCAAAGTCAGCTGGAACCACTGCCTTAGTTCTGAGGTAAGGCAGATCTATAGTCATCCCACGCTAAACACCCTGATCTCATCTGGGGTGAGGCAGAGGATCATAGGGGAGGGTGTGTGGCAGAGGTGGCTTACCTTGTGGTTACAGAGGGGCAGGAGGGAGCTGCGAAGGGGTGTAATCCGCAGGGGCATACCTTCTCCAGCCAGGCCCCGCCTCCTAAAATCCCCACCATCTCCCAGAATTGGGCTAGGGCTGGAAACCAAGCCTTCAACACATGAGTCGTTGGAGGACATTTCAGAGTCTAACAATAATGGGCTCTGTAGATGAGGTAGGAAGGGATTTGCAGGGTTACCCCCTTAGTCTTGGGGAGACCTCAGAAGGCTGCTGAGGCAGTTCAGATAAGATCCAAGGAAGTGTGCCTCCTCCAACTTTTTTTTTTTTTTTGATTCATGTTGAGGCCAGAGAAGAATGTTGGGTGTCATTTTTCAGGAACACCATATAAATCTTTTCTTAAAAAAAATTTATTTATTTGCACGTGTGTGTGTGTGAGTGTGTGTGTGTGTGTGTGTGTGTGTATGGGTGCATCAGGGTCTCTTGATGCTGTAATCAAATGTCTGTTGGGCTTCATGTGGGTGCCTGAGGAATTGAAACTGGGCCAACAGGCTTTGCAAGCAAGCAGGTACCTTGAAGTGCTAAGCCATCTCCCTCAGGTCCCATCCAACTCTTTCTTTTTTGTTTTGTTTTGTTTTGTTTTGTTTTTGTTTTTTTGAGGTAGGTAGGGTTTCACTCTAGCTCAGGTTGACCTGGAATTCACTATGTAGTCTCAGGGTGGCCTTGAACTCATGGCAATTCTCCTACCTCTGCCTCACAAGTGCTTGGATTAATGGCATGTGCCACCACGCCCGGCTCCATCCAACTCTTTTTGAGTCGGAATTTCTCATTGTCCCAGAGTTCACTAGTTAGACTAGACTGGCTTGCCAGCAGGCCCCAGGGGTCCTTCTGTCTCTGTCTCCCCAGAACTGGGAGGGCGAGTGTACGCTGCTATGCCAGGCTTTTAAAATGTGTATTCTGGAGGTTGAATTCAGGTCTTCATGTTTGGGAGGCCAGCACATTACCCACTGAGCTATTTCTTCAGCCTGGAAGTGTTTTCTGATGTATGCAAAGGCTCATAGGCAGGGCTTTATGAGGAGGGCCAATGAGCTGAGATTTCAGATGGCAGCTCATGCAGAGCTCCAGTAGCAATGTGGGGGCTACAGATGTTGGAATCCTGAAGAAAGTAGGTAGCTGGGTTACAGACATACCTTTTGGCTTCTGTCTCCTTGAAGCAAAGTCTTCAGGGGACCACAGAGTCATTGTGCAGTGACTACCCCTCCCCCCAACTTCCTGGCCTCTGAGCACGCAGGAGACTCTGAGCACTTCCAGCCTGGGGCTCTGCTTGTTGGCACATCTTTGTGGCATGCTGGGCATGTGGAATGTGGACAGCTGTCAACTCCTTGCTTTGAACATCAAGTAGTGGAGGGAACTCAAGGTCTCATCTTAGAAGATCATGCCAGGATGCATATTTCCTATGCATTTCCCAGATGCCAGCCAGCCCCACCCGAGCCTGTAGTTGTCCCCAAAACACATGCCAACCCCGCCTCCTGAACATGGTGATATCTGTTTTCAACAGTTGTCCTTCAGATGACACAAATGACTGGCAGACCAGGAGACAAAAAGCCCAAGGAGGAAGCCAGCCAGAGCTCAGGATCTCCCCAGACCCTGTACAGAGATCACCTCAGTGCACTGGAGACAAGGTTCAGAGGCTCCAAGTGATCTGCCATGAGAATTTGATCCTCTGACACCTGGGATAAACACTGGAGAAAGACAAAGTCACTAGGAACAGATTACGTTACAGTTTAAAAATATTACTAGCAAATGCCTCACTTTCAGTTTTTTGAGGCAAGGTCTCACTCTGTAGCCGAGGCTGACCCAGAGCTCATGGCACTATTCCTGCCTCTGCCTCTCACGTGCTGGGGATGCAGGTATGAGGCAGCATACTTCACGTTACGTTTTCAGGCTCTTATTATTTTCTCGACGCTTATGCCATTTCCCTTCCTGTGTGCTTCCTAACGCAAACTGAATGGTCTGGACCATCTTGTACTCAGATCTATGGCCTCCAGTGTTTCTTTTCCAGTCCAATTAATCTTCCGTGGTCATATCAGGACAAGGATATCTTTCTCAAGTGCAAGGCTGGTCACGTCTCCGCTCATTCTCATGCCACTCTGGTCTTATAGAACCAAGTCTCTCTTCTCCATGAAGCTGGAGGCGTGTGTGTCCACCACAAAGCAAGGCCTGTGTGTGTGTGTGTGTGTGTGTGTGTGTGTGTGTGTGTGTGTGTAGCACAAGTGTTCTGGTCACTGTGGAATGGCATAAGTGTGTACAGGTGCCTCCACTGCTTATCTGCATGTTTCCTGGAGTCCCTCACGGATTCCAGAGCTTGCCACTTTTACAAGCCTCAGAGGGTCTCAGGTGTCTGCTGCTCACAGGATTGGGGTTATAGGTGTGCATTGCCATGCCCAACTATTTATGTGGGTGCTGGGGGTTGAACTCAGCATTTCTCAGGCTCTCATACTTGTGCAGAAAGTGCCCTTGCCCATTGAGTCATCGTTTCAGACCCCAAGGCTTATTAGTTTTTATTGATGCTATCACTTCTTAGTGAAAGGCCCCTCCAACACCTGATTGAAGAGCATTCAGATTGTCTTGGGTCAGATTCCCAGGAGCCCAGGAGCAGAGTCTGAGCTAGGGAGAGCTAGGTATGTGCTAACTGAGGTGCTTGCAGAAGAAATGCTTGCAAGGAGGCCATGGAAATGGGTATGACAGGGGCTGCGGCCAGACCCAGAGCTGGTTTCGGCTGAGCTGCAGCCTCAGCCGGATGTTCTTGGAACTCTGCAGGATGATGGATGCTCTTGGAGTAGGCATATATGCATTTTCTCTCTACTCCTAATTGGGCAGGCGTTGACTGAGGGTTTTCCTTGGCTCTGGGGGAGGGGCAGGGATTTTTGTCTGCTGCAGGAAATTCTTTGGAAAAGGATGTGCTGTGAGCCCTCAGCTGTGAGGACAGCAGGCCAATGGCTGCAGGTTTGCTGGACTGTGGCACCATCAGCATTTCCTTACCAAGACCAGGTTCAAGTACCAGGGTTTCTGCAGCTACCATGCCCAATGCCAGGGCTTAAAAGTGCACTGTTTTTCATTTAGATCCAGAATTTTCCTTATTCACACAGGAGTTAACTTGCTAGGAGTGGAATCAACTGAGGCCTTAGACTCAGGCCCCTGAGGTTCAACTCTACATTGCACTTTGTGATCACATTTGGCATGGGATAATCATTTCCCCTTCTGATCTTGGTGTCTGCCCCACAGAACTGTTGAGCTGTTGGAGCACCATGTGAGCTCTTAGCTTGTAGGACTCTCAAAGCTGGTGATGCGTCTCATGCCTTTCAGTTTTCAAAAATTTTTATTTATTTGCAAGGAGAGGAAGACAGAGAGAGCGGGGGGTGGGGGATAGGCATGCAAGAGCTTATTGTCATCACAAACTCCACATGCATGTGCCACTTTGTGCATCTGGATTTATGTGGGTAATGGAGAATTGAACCTGGGCCACCAGGTTTTGCAATTAAGTGCCTTTAATCTCTGAGCCATCTCTTCAGTCTAGTCTCATGCCTTTCAAAGCTGCCACTGTCTCCCAACTATTGGATGAAGCAGCAGCCAGAGGTCTTCTATTTCGGAAAGAAGTGGTAAAAAGCAGCAGAGCAGAACCTGGGCTGTGTTCAGGAGAATCACACATGGATTCTGCTGCATTTTCTCTCATACTCATCAGTTACAGACTCTGAGAAACCCCTGACATTCGCTGGACTGGAGCAGTATTTTAATCTTCTGGTTGAGAAGGCAGCTCAAAAATATAGTGAGTCAAATGACAAAACTATAGACATGGCAAGAAGATCAGTGGTGGCAGAGGTCGAGGAGAGGAATTTAGGAATATGAACATAGAGGCCTTTCAGGGCAGTGAAACTCCTCTGCATGACCCCATAATGGTAAATTCATGTCATCACATGTGTGTCTGAAGCCAAGGAAAGTATGACATTAAGATTGAACCCCACTATAAACTGTGGATCTGGGGTGATGATGGCTTGTCTAGGTGACCTCATTGGTTGTAACAAATGTGCCATCGTGGGAGGTCATGGGGGGGTACTGATCATATGTGGGGACAGAAAGATGATGGGAAATCTTTGTGCCTTCTGCTCAGTATTGCTATGAACTGAAAACTGCTGGAAATAAAGCCCATTATTATAAATATTTGTTGGGGACCCAGGGAGAAGTATTATTATTAGCTTTTGTTCATGACTTTTCTTAGAGCCCATACTCAGGCTGGAAATTTCAACCTTATGCAATCATTGAGGAAGAACTCACTGCTTAAGTGGCTCATTGCCTCCACCGCCAGGGTGGGCTGCCTCCTTCTAGGATGCAGTTGTCCCTTGCTGTGGTCTGAAGTAACAGTGGCCTCTTGTTTTACCCTCACCATGGGCTTTCTCCTCCTTGGGGTGTCCTGCCCAGTGTGGCTGCAGATGGTATTTTTATTGTCTGGATGCAAAGGGAGACTTTTCCCAGGCCACTGCCACCTGTCTTCCCAGTTGACCCTGGAGGATCTTTAAGGCACATGCCGTCTCTAAGTCACATTCCATGCACTGCTCAAAGGCACTCTGCTGTGTGGACCCATGGGTGTGTACTTCACAGGCCGAAAGACTTTTAGGAAAGAGGTGACCATGGTGGTCACATTTAAAAAAAAAATATGTATATACACACACATATATATGTATATTTATTTATTTATTTGCAAGAAGAGAGAGAGAGAGAGAGAGAGAGAGAGAGAGAGAGAGAGAGGGAGAGAGGGAGGGAGAAAAAGAAAGAAGAGAGACAGATAGAGAGAATGGGCACACCAGGGCCTCCAGCCACTGCCAATGGACTCCAGATGCATGGGCCACTTTGTGTATCTGGCTTCATGTGGGTATTGGTGAATTGAACCTAGGTTGTTAAGCTCTTCAGGCAAGTACCTTAACTGCTGAGCCATCTCTCCAGCCTGACCCCATCTTTTTTATCCTCAGTTGTCCCTGTGTAGTGCTCTAGTACTTGGAGCCTTGCTGGTCCCTCGGTGTGTAAGGCAACAGAGGCCAGGCCCACTTAGTCATCTACCCTTTCTTGCACCACAACAGATCTGCTGTGAGGGGCTCAGCCTTGTCCAGGGAGCTCAGAGTCCAGCGGAGGCACACACGATGGACCGTGAAGGGAGCGGCACGGTTCTCCCAGACCTACTGGAGTTGCTACCACCTTCCAAGGCCAATGGGCTAATCCACATTAGGGAAAGCCTTTAAGCTCAGACCATTCCTCTTTTGTGGACTCTGTTACTTTTTTTTTTTTTTTTTAATCACTGTGGCAAAATACCTGAAGAACAGCAAGTTAATGGAGGGTTTATTTTGGTTCACAGATCAGAGGGACGCAGTCCATCATGGTGAGGTCAGATGGCAGCCTCATCCATGGCACTGACCAGGAAGCAGAAAGGGGGGAATTCAGAAGCTCAGCTGCTTTTCTCTGTTTTCCTTTTTATTCAGCACAGGACCCTAGACCAGGGGATGCTCTCATTGATTTTGGTTATATATTTGGGAGTGATGTTACTTACTAGTTACATGGGTAGAAATGTATTTACTTTTTGTTTTTGTTTTATATGAGAGAGAGAATGGGTGTGCAAGGGCCTTCAGCCACTGCCAGAAAACTTCAGATGCATGCACCACTTTGTGCAACTGGCTTATGTGGATCCAGGGGAATCGAACCTGGGTCCTTTGGCTTCGCAGGCAAGTGCCTTAACTGCCAAGCCATCTCTCCAGCCCTTTTGATTATTTTGAGATAGGGCTTCTAGCTCAGGTTGGCCTACAACTCCCTACGTAGCTAAAGGTAACTTTGAACTTCTGATTCCCCTCCTTCCACCTCCTAAGTGCTGGTCTTATAGACATGAGCCACCGCGCCTGGCTTATGCAGTGCTAGGGGGCAAACCCAGGGCCTGTGCATGCCAGGCCAGCACTCCAACAATTAAGTTATGGCTCCAGTGCCTGAGTCTTGCCTTTTTATTTTTTTAACTTTAAAGTTCTTAGGTAGGTTGGAAGATTTATTAGAAATGCCTCCAAGGAATTTGAACACATTTAAGAAGTGTTGCTTCTTGGTGACACAGATGTGGAAGACATGGCTTTTCTTTAATAATAGCAGTTCAAACTTTTTATTCTTTTTTTTTTTTTGCAAAACAAGATCCTTCATAAAAACTTTATAGCTGTTGGAATGATTCCGCTAGCTGTGACTCTCACTGATGTACTTAACTGGCTGAAGAGTTTTTAATAAGGTAGAATGACAAAGCACACACCTGCACCAAGAGGTGCAGTTAATGCTTAGAGGTCTGGAAAGTGTTGCCTCAAGTCAGTACCCAGAGTACTTTTCATTGCAAAGCATGCTTCGTTATGTACGCCTTCATGTTCTGTTGATGGGCGATGGAAATCAAGAACATTTTAGGATCCTGGGGTTCAACCTTCCCATTTCATTCCTGTGACATAAATGCAGTAGTATATGGCGCTGCCCTGAAGGTGAATAATGAAGGTGTTGGAACCTGGATCTCAAGACCCAAGAATCAAGTCCAGGCTACATTTCAGAAGTCATACTGAAGGATGTGAGTGAAACACTAGAGAGCTCTCTGTGCTGTAACGGTTCCTCTGCACAACGGAGCTGCATGAGGTGAGTGGGTATTGAACAACCAGGTTGAAAACAAGTTCCAGCTGTCAGCTGGGTCATCCCTGAGTATGCTCAGGAAACTGCTCAGTCAATCTGGGCTGACAGTACCATGAACGATCCCTCATCCACACAACTCCTGCATACTACAGTAAGAACAGACTGATAATAAAATACCTTTCATCATGAGGAAGGCCTAAAGCAAAACTTGTGTCTAAAAGAACTGAATTGGGATTCTATATTACCACAGGTGGATTTAAGAAGCAGAGGAAAATCCCAGAATAAATCATATAATTATATAACCATCTCCTTATACCAAATCTCAATTCATGAAAACATGTATTTCTTTTTTCTTTTTCTTTGCCTTTTTGTTTTTCAAGGTCTGGTCTAGCCTAGGCTGACCTGGAAATCACTATGTAGTCTCAGGGTGGCCTTGAACTCACAGTGGTCCTCGTATATCTGCCTGCCGAGTGCTGGGATTAAAGGTGTGCACTACCATACCCGGCAACCAGTATTTCTTATCATCCAAATACACACTTATATTGTAGGGCAATGCTCAGGTTTCTGATGATAAGCTCTGGGCAGCTGAGCACAGCCACACACAGTGAGGCTCCCTTGGAGAGGCGCATGGTCCAGAAGACTGCATGGCTTACATGATAAGAAAGTAGAGTTGCCTCTTACGTAATAAATATGTGATTTGAGCTAATATGAAATAGGTGTTTAAAACTCACAGACTAGTAACATTTTATGTACTTTAAAACTCCAATTTGTACAGGTGGGTACAGCTAACAATGTAAGCAATATAAGGAGACATATGATAGAATGAGTCAAGTGTGAGACTGGTAACATAAGTGCTGAGAAATGCCCATAACATACTTAATCTTCACCCAGCCCCTGTGTACCAAGGTGGAGACTATGGCACGAGAATGTAGTTTTCTATGCAAAAATGAGTCTTCATAATTGTAATTTAAAAATTCAGGAATGTTGTGCCCAAGCAGAAACTGTAGATTCTGCATGACATAGGCCCAAGATGTCTCACTACCGCTCCCAAAGGGTTCACACTTGTCTCTGGTCAGCCAGGCGTATGGAAAAACTGAGAATTCAAGCAGATCTAGTTGGTGGCAGATGTTATGCCCAGTTCTCGGTGCCCCCAGTGACCACCAAGGAGAAATAAACACGCATGCAAAGGCAAGAAGCTTTATTTTGGGCTTAAGCTCGGACTCTTGACTTCACCAATGCAGGGGATCCATACAAGAGCCCTGAGAAGCCGGAAGGCAGGGTTTTTATAGGGATTTGAGGTAGGAATGGAAAAAGGCTTCCTGAATAGTAGCTCACGATCTTAAACAGTCAGTCAACCAATGGGATCACATGAAGCTGAAGAGTTTCTTTACAGACAAGCAAAGCCAATAGGTTACCCACAGAATGGGAGAAAATATTTGCTGGATATCCAACTGATAGAGGCCTAATCTCTAGAATCTACAAAGAACTCAAAAATCTAAACAGTAAAAAGTCAAACATTCCATTCACAAAATGGGGCAAAGAGCTGGACAGGCAGTTCACAGAGGAAGAAATACAAATGGTAAACACACACTTAAAATGTTCATTGTCCCTAATCATCAAGGAAATGCAAATTAAAACAACTATGAGATTCCACCTTACCCCAATAAGGATAGCAAACATCAAAAAATCAAATGAAAATAAATGCTGGGGAGGATTTGGAGAACTAGGAACACTCATCCACTGTTGATGGGAATGTAAGATGGTACAACCACTTTGGAAAGCAATATGGAGACTCCTGAAAAAGCTGACTATAGAGATACCGACAGACCCAATTATTCTCTTACTGGGCATCTATCCTAAAACCTTCAAACCACAGGCCAGAGAGATTTGCTCAACCATGTTTGTAGTGGCTCAATTCATAATAGCTAAGAGCTGGAATCAATCCAGATGTCCATCACCAGAAGAATGGATAACTAAGATGTGGTATTTCTACACAATGGAATTCTATACAGCAGTATGAAAAAAATGACACAATGAAATTTGAGGAAAAATGGTTGAACCTGGAACAGATCATTCTCAGTGAACTTACCCAATCACAGAAAAAAAAATCTCCACATAGTCTCACCCATCTACAGCACCTAACCTGAATCTACTCAAGATACCTTACATACCCAGCAAGCATCTTGTGGACTAGACAATAGAATGGGAGGGGAGGGAGGGGAGAGCAAGGGAGGTTGTGGGAAACACAAATGTAGACCCAAACGGCAATGGTACCATAAAATTCTACATCCTAAAAGGCAGACCAAATGGCTGAACCTTCACCAGGTCCTTAGAAGGAACAACTGAGCCACAAAACACTGGAGAGGGTATGATGAAGACAGACCTCAATCTTCTATAGCTTCTCCCCCTCCCTCCCTCCCTCTCCCTCTCTTTCTCTCTCTTCTCTCTAACTCTTATATATTAGTTATCATTTTCTTCCTTTTCTTAGTGGGCACTGACCTGTAACTCCCAGTACCAGCATGTGGCTATCATCCACAATGAGCTTTAGATCAGAGAGACCTTCAAGGTTTCCTAGAAGAAAGACAGATTTCTGTCAGAGTACCTGCTGACCCACCAAAGGTTAGTGATAAGACCCTACTGTTGAAGACACCCTATGTGGTTGACACGTAAAATGGAATGGCATGGCTGGAAGCTGGAAGAGAATCAGTCCCCAGACAGTCAGCGCGTCTAGTGCCAGAAGGTGCTACATGGGCAACTGGGGAAAATGACCAATATCTGTGCAAGCAACTCATGGTCTAACCTACTTAGGGATTTGAATAAAGAAGTAAGAGGCGGTTACATGATTGGTTGGTTTAAGCAGTAACTGTACTTGTATTCTTTTTGATTGGCTGGGGCAGAGAAGCAGAAGGGACAAGTCTTGGGCATGCCTAGATATTTCTAGGTGCTGACTCAGGTCCTCTGCCTAAGTGGGAATTTGAAACTTAGCCCTAGAGGGGGCAGCGCCTTGCTGAAGCCTGTCATGGCGCCAGTCTGGTTTCAGGGTCTTTCAGCAAATGTGGGCTATAAACAAAGGTGGGACAAAGAGGAGAAAGAGTGATACAGATGAGGAAATAAGAGGCTGCCTTGTTGAAGACTACTTTCCTCTCCCACCTGCCTGAGGGAATGGCCCAGGAAAAGGTCAAAGGTCTCTCTCTCTCTCTCTCTCTACTTTTTTTTCAAGGTAGGGTCTCACTCTAGCCCAGACTGACCTGGAATTCACTATATGGTCTCAGGGTGGCCTTGAACTCAAGGTGATCCTCCTACCTCTGCCTCCTGAGTGCTAGGATTGGGGCACAGCATATTTCTAAGGCAAGGCAAAAGCTTGGGATGCAGGAGGGGCTAGGAACCTGTACCCAGCATCTGCAATTACCACCCCTTTTCTCTGAATCAGCTTGTTTCTGCCCCTGGTGGGTAAAGAGAGAACAGAGTGAATGTCCTAAAAGGGTAGGTCAACTCAGAACTGGGGCACCTCATTCTTCTTCTGGGCTGTCTAGAGTTTACTAATTTAAATTTGAAGTTTTGTTTGCTTTTATTATTATTATTTTTGTTTTTGAGAGTGTCTTGCATATAACCTAGGCTGGTCTCAAACTCTTGGTTCTCCTGCCCCAGCCTCCTGCTGAGATTAAAGGCACATACCACTGCATCCAATTACCAACTGTCGATTTATAATTGAAATACCAGCAAAGGAACACGGTTTAAGGTGACATTAGCCTCCAGGGGCTTGGATGTTATCTATTTTTGTTTTCTTTTCTGGTTTTGTTTTCTTTCTTACTTACTTTATTTTTTTTTTAATTTTTGAGGGACGTTCTCACTCTAGCCCAGGCTGGCCTCAACCTCACAGCCTCTCTCCTACCTCTGCCTCCGGAGTGGGATGAAAGGGGTTAAAGGCGTAGGCCACCACAGCCAGCTTTTGTCTCCTTCGTTGGTGAAGTAGTAAAGAAGGGTGGGAAGGAAGGAGGGAGGAAGGAGGGATCCTGCTGTCTTGCCTATCCTCTCTAGAAACGTCATCGACTTTCCCAAGCGAAGTGCCTAAGGGACGCTAGACTTCGAGAGTTTACCAATGAGAAGTAAGAACAAAACTCAAGTTATCTGGCACTAAGAAACGAGCTCTGATGCATAAGAGATGTGTGATTCTCCTCGCTGCCTACCCATGCAGGCCATCTCACTCTAAAATGCCTACAAGGGCTGGAGAGATGGCTTAGCGGTTAAGCGCTTGCCTGTGAAGCCTAAGGATCCCGGTTCGAGGCTCGGTTCCCTAGGTCCCACGTTAGCCAGATGCACAAGGGGGCGCACGCGTCTGGAGTTCCTTTGCAGAGGCTGGAAGCCCTGGCGCGCCCATTCTCTCTCTCTCCCTCTATCTGTCTTTCTCTCTGTGTCTGTCGCTCTCAAATAAATAAATAAATAAATAAAATACTTAAAAAAATATTTTAAAATGCCTACAAAATGGTAAACAGGCACCCAAATTGTTAATTCTTAAACGAAAGCACGTGCGTGAACAGAGCAGTGAGCACGCGTGAAGAACCCACGCTGGGTACCTCACCTCAAGGGGACTCGGTGTGCCCTCCGATGCGCCCTCGTCCTTCTACTTGATGCTTGGCAGGAGGGCTGTGGGGCCATCACAACTGCTCGGAAGGCTTCCCCGGGGCGCACGCTTGTCAGGGTCTTGAAGCAGCACGATGAGCTTCAGGAGGCTTTACTGACCTCCTCCCTGAGGTCGCAGGTTCGACTCCCCCGCACGTCCCCGCTGTCTTCACTGGTCTGAAGTCTGCCATGGTGTCTGCTTGTTCGTCGGTGACACTAGCTCTGCTTCTGGTGGTAGCGCGCTCGCCACCGCCGTCACACACGTCCACAGAAAAGCTCTGCAGCATCGCCCTGATTCCTTCTGCAGACGCCTCGTTCTCGGCCCGGGGGCGCCCTCGCTTCCACCGGCGCGGCGGGGTGCGCGGCGCCGTCCCTCGCGCCCTGCAAAGGTCCCCACGCTTCCACCCGCCCAAGCTCGGCCCGCCACGCATAGACAGCATCAGAGGAACCTTTCTGCCCCGCATCACAGACCAGTGCCACACCCCGAGGGTCCCTGTTGCATTCATTGCGGACCTCACAGAAGAAGGGGTGTCCAGCCGTATCAAAGATGTTCACTTTGATTTTTTCTGTCTCTGACTTTGCCCTTTGTGACTCCATAGTCAATTCCAGTTGTTGCCAGATCTTTTCTCACAGTATCTCTTTATAGTACAGCTTTCCCCCATGGAGACTTGTGCCTCTCCTTGGCTTCGGTAGGTTGGCCTCCATAGCCCTGAGCTCCCTTGGGGCGGCTCAGTGTCCCTGGGCACCCAACTGGCCTGTCCCGTCCCCCCCGTCCCCCGACCCCCCGCTTCCACACCCAATGGCAGAGCCTCTGCTCTGTCACGCCCCGAGGTTCCGGGGTTCGCAGGCGGCTGGGAGAGAGGAGTGAGGAATTCACTATGTAGCCTCAGGGTGGCCTCGAACTCACGGAGATCCTCCTACCTCTGCCTCCTGAGTGCTGGGATTAAAGGCGTGTGCCATCACGCCTGGCTTGAATCCATAAAGCTGATGTCAGATTTCTGTCTTTTCTTGTTCTAAGCATTGCTTTGTAGTTTTTAGTGTAAACTCCTTGCCCATTTTTCATTAGATTAAAAATTGTTTTCATTTATTTAATGTATATATATTTATTTAATGTGTGATTGTGTGCAATTACAGGGTGTACCCCCATACCATGACAGATATGTGGAGGTCAGAGGACAACTTTTGGGTCTATTCTTCCCTTCCACCTCATTAAAAAAAAAAAGAAATATATATATATATATATATATATATATATATATATATATATATATATACACACACACACATACATACATACACACATACACATACATATATGTGTTATATGAGAGAGAGAGAGAGAGAGAGAGAGAGAGAGAAAGAGAGGGGAAGAGAATGGGTGCATCAGGGCCTCTAGCCACTGCAAATGAACTCCAGACGCATGTGCCACCATGTGCATCTGGCTTATAAGGGTGCTGGGGACTCAGACCTGGGCCCTTAGGCTTTACAGGCAAATGCCTTAACTAATAAGCCATCTCTCCAGCCTGTCCTACCTCATTTTGGGGCAGGGTCTCTCATTGTTTATCACTCCCTTGGTCAGCTTCCAGGAATTCCTCCGGTCTCCACTTTTCTTATTGCTATAGGCACATTGGGATTACTGAAGCCCCCACACAGGGCTTTCACATAGGATGCAGGGATCACAATCACAGACTCAGAATTGTTCAAAATTGTGTAGAGTTTTCTACATACATAATGATTCCTTCTTTGTAGGGTTGCAGTTTCTCTACTCCTTTCCAATTTACATGCCATTCATTTCCTTTTCTTGCCTTATTGCACTACGAAGGATGTCCATCCAGATGTTGAATGCAAGTGTGTGTGTGGGAAACAGCTATCCTTGTCTTCCTCTCTATTTTTATTTATTTATTTTTTGAGGCAAGGTCTCACTGTAGCCCAGGCTCACCTGGAACTCACTCTAGTTCCAGGCTGGCCATGAACTCACAGTGATCCTCCTACTTCTGCCTCTGTGTGCTGGGATTAAAGGCATGTGCCATCATGTTTGGATTTATTTATTTTCCAGTTTGTTAACTCTATTCTGATTTTTCATTTCCTTTTTTCTATTTAGTACATTATCTTCTCTTTTGTTAGTTATCTCCATGTTCAACATTAGATGGTTAGGTTTCATCTTACCTCAATAAAAGCATCTAATTGTATGAAATATCTTATAAACATTTTAGCTGTGCTGTGCATTGTAGGATATTTTACCAGCATCTCTGGTCTCTACTCACTAAATGCTAATAGCAACCCTTCTTCTCAGTTATGATAACCTAAAATGCCTACAGACAAATGTCCTCTTTGGGGCAAAATTATCCTTGATAGGGAACACTATCTCTGAAGATGACAACATTCATTTTTTACCTTGCAAGTGTGTTCTTTCAACGACTACTATATTTCTTCAGAAGCAGTGTAAGAACTTTCTAACAGTGTAAAACAATTTATCCTTTCTCACCCCCTGTGCTTATGGTATCATGCACTTTTACTTGTAGCCCAAATCCCACAGCACTGTCATGACTTTGCTTTAGTCAGCACTCTTTCACTATATATAGGAAAATATTTTCTGTCTGTGTTCCCTGTATTGCAATTTTTCTTTTTCTTTTTGTGATTTTCATTTAGAGCAGCACTATGTAGCCCAGGTTGGGTTTGAACCTGCCATCCTTCTTGCCTCAGCTTCTTGAGTGCTGGGATTTCAGCATGCACCACCTCACCAAATTAATTCCCTTCTTTTCCCCTCCCGTACTTCTTCTTTCTCCTCCCCTCCCCTGTGTGGACTGCCTCACCTCTAGACAAGTTCCCTGCGCTGAGTTCCGTCCCTTGTCCTTGTCCTGTTTAGTGTGCGTCCCCTCTTGTCTTCCATTGCTGGTGTCTATTCTCTGAGGCACCTCTCAGTCCTGGGGCCCTCATGCCTTCCTTTGAAAGGCCACTGCAGGGTACAGGGCTGCAGGACCTGGAAGAAAATTCTCTCAGCTCCATCTTTCTCCATCTTATGGGGGTCCACTGCTGAGCACACAGAGGTCCTGGAGTGCCTCAGAGAGGGTTTCGCCCGGTCCCTTAGTCCTACCCTTCCGCCTTGTGCTGCAGAAGCTTTCTTGTACTCCAAGCAAGCCTCTGTCAGCGTTCCAGCCCTGTCCCCAGCATTTGGCATCCTGTTTCCCTGCACTTAGTCAAGGTAGGTCTGTGGGACCCAGCTGGCTGGCAGGCCCTGATTTACTCTGGGTCCTTATCCACGGCTGCACCCATACCCATGCCTTAACAGTTCATGGTGTCTTTTGTTTCTCTCAGGAAGTTTATTGCTTTCTGGAATTTAGTCATGTAGATTTCTTCATGTCAACACTTCCCAGATGAGTTGTTAAAAAGAGTTGATTTTGTAGTTTACCTGACTTTGTCTCCTTGTTACCATGGGAACCATAATCTCTTCTGGTTTACATCTAACCTGGCACTACTTACCACATACCCAGAGCCTCCTGTACCATTCCTTCAGTTGAGCCCTGGTGGCGAGGCTTCCGACATCAGTGAGTACTCACTCAGCATTCCCCTCCCTTCTCTCCCACTCCATCAGTCACCACGTTGCCGAGCCTTTAGGTGACGATAGAACGTGCGAGGCTCAGCTTTTGTATTGGGTTCAAAGAGTTTTCTGCTTGGGAAAAATAGCTTCGTTATTAAAGAGAATAGTCCAGGGAAGTGGGCGCTGACGTTATGGTCAGGACTGAATGGCCTCTAATTTGTGGGCTTCATGTTTTGAGAAAGAATGAAAACTTGTAGCTGATGACACACCCTACCCAGGACTTGTTATAGCAGCCAGAGGTTATTGGACAGGGGAATTTTTTTTAATGTTCTGGAATCTTGTCCCTAACAGGTGGATGGCTCATAGTAGAAGGGGTAGGTCAGAAATAATGAAACCTTTCCTACAGGGCTGGTAATGACCAAGTGAGGTAATGTCTATGATATGGGTGGCATTGAATAGGTGCTTAATGAACACAATCTCTTGTTACCTTTAGTGAGGAGAAAGGGGCTCAGAAGTGGGACGAGTTTCTGTTTCCATGTAGAGAGTGTGTGGGGCTATTCAACCTTGTGTAGCAAGTCACCCACTTTAAACCTGGCCCCACTGGGTGCTCACCTGCACAGGGAGCTGGTATGCCAACATCATCTCCTTTGTCATATACTATGGGGACTCTTGTAAACAAACAAACAAACAAACAAACCGTAAACATGGTCAAAAGCCCAAGGCTGGAGAAGTCATCAGCCCTAGAGGGGAAACTATTATTGTTATTTTGCTGAATGGACATGTTGCCAGAATGCCATCTAAATGCTCATGTTTATAGCCATAGACTAGGGCTGCTCTCAACCTTCGTTCAAGAAGTTTCTTCTTGCAGTGGGTGGTAATCAGTGCAAACTTATAACTTGTCAAGGTGCTGACAATAAGTGACTGTTGAGAGCTCAGCTCTAAATAGGACATTTATGATATTGTACTTTTTCTTCTTTTAAAATATTTTATTTGAGAGACAGAATGAAAGAGAGAGAGAGAGACAGAGAGAGAGAGAGAGAGAGAGAGAGAGAGAGAGAGAGAGAATGGGTGTGTCAGGGTCTTTAGCCACTGCAAACAAGCTCCAGATGCATGTAGCATACTACTTTGTGCATCTGGCTTACATGGGTCCTGGGGACTGGAACCTGGGTCCTTAGGGTTTGCAGGCAAATGCCTTAACTACTAAGCAATTTCTCCAGCACATGATGGCCTGTTTTGATAGAAACTGTTGGCCAGTGGTGTTTCTAATGGCCTGAATTATCTTGGCCACCAGAGCTGGTAGGGATGGATCAAAACAGAGCAAAGAGAGGACATCTGGGGACCCCTGTCACTATTTGCTTTGGCGCAGAATTTGTGAGTTCAAAGTGAAATTCCTCCCATCCGAGCATTTCTTAGCCACTTTGTGGAAAGTTTCTTTATTCATGGATATGAACCTGTAATGACAGCAGTCAAGGTGGGGGTGTGGGCTTAGGGAACGCACCCCTGCCCTCCAGATGTGCAGGACTCTTGCGGGAGGTGTTCCCTCCATGCACGTGAAGAGGAAGACTCCTAGTCTGGCTGGTACCAGGTCCACATAGAGAGTTTCCTGAGGTTCTTCCTTGACAGAGGGCACTTACATCTTCACTGTGAGGTGGCATCCAAGACTCTGATGGGGGCAGACAGGTGGCGTGTGACGAGCAGCTGCGTGAAGCAGTGCTGGCACTGTGGCAAGCATCAGATGACAGCTCCCCCATATTCACTGTGTCCTGACAACTTGGTGGCAAGAAACACAGCCAGGGCTGGAGAGATGGCTTAGCAGTTAAGCGCTTGCCTGTGAAGCCTAAGGACCTCGGTTCGAGGCTTGGTTCCCCAGGTCCCACGTTAGCCAGATGCACAAGGGGGCGCACGCGTCTGGAGTTCGTTTGCAGAGGCTGGAGGCCCTGGCACGCCCATTCTCTCTCTCTCCCTCTATCTGTCTTTCTCTCCGTGTCTATCTCTCTCAAATAAATAAACAAAAAAAATTATAAAATAAAAAAGAAACACAGCCACTTGACTTGCCATCCAGCAAAGGCTCAAGAGTTAACAGGGAAGAGAAAACCAGTGGGCACGGTGTAGCAGTGGATAAAAGTTGCTTATGTGTTCTCTCTGGCCCATAGTTGCCCAGGGAAACTTGGAAAGGGGGCATCTATTAGCTTTCTAAGGCTGATGTACCAAGTTTCCATAAAATGGGTGCCTTAGAAGTTCCAAAATTAAAATGCTGGCAAGGCTACACTTCCTCTCGAGCTCTAGGGGACAATCTGTCCTTTGTCTCTTTCAGCTTCTGGTGATCTTGCGGCTGCCTCACCCCAGGCTCTGCTTCTGTCTTCCCCGTGTGTTCCAAATCTTCCCCTGAGTATACTCCTCCCTCTTTTCCTGGTGAACAGATAACATGAGAGCTAGCCCCTGGATAAATATCTAAGCACACACAGTACAGTATTGTTAGCTGCAGTCACAGTGTGGAACTGCACCATCTCGAGAACTTACTCATTGTGACAGTTGAGTCCTGTTCTCAACTTGACCGGAATGGGAACCATGCCTCTCAGGTGACTGTGTGAAGGCTCTTCCAGAAAGGATTGGCTGAGGGAGGAAGTCCTTCCTCCACACTGGGAGGCCCTTCCAGCGATGGACTGTACATACAGAAGCCCTGATAAAATAGAGTGCTTTTTGCCTGGCTTTCTGTGCTACTCCTTGGTACGTGGGATGTTGCTGCCATCCTTCATGGACATCAGAACCCAGTTTCACCAGCCTTCCAACATAGATTGAAGACCAGCAGCTCTCTAGGAATCCTCCTGAGTTTAAGTACCAGATTAGAACTGTCGAGGCATCCAGTTTTGTGGACTAAGCAGCTACTGGGTTCCTTGACACTCAAGCCTGCAGACAGTTATTTATTCTGCTTGTATGCTGTAAGATGATCCAATCAATCCTCTTTATCATTGTTGTATTACTTTCTCATTGCTGGGACAATACACCTGACCCAAAGCAGTTGATGGGAGGAAAGTTTTCATATGGCTTGTATGTAAAGACTGTAGTCTTGAGGGGAAGCTCCATGACGGCAGGGAAAAGATGGTAGAGCAGAGGCTGGATGTCACCTCCTGGTCAGCATCAAGTGGTCAACAGCAGCAGAGTGAGCTGGATTCGAGCAAGGAAAAGATGGGTTAACCCTGAATAACACCTTCTCCAGCAAGGCTCCACCACCCAAATAGCCCATTAGCTAGAAACCAAACATTCAGAATACATGAGTTTATGGGGGATACCTAACTCAAACCACCACAATAGTGCTTATTCATTCTTTTGGTTCTGTTCCTATAGAGAACTAATACACTTTGACTAACATACTCATTTTGTCTAATACTTTATACTCATCCAACAGTGACTATCATTTCCCCCTCCTGTTCCTGGTAATCATCATTCAATTTTTGCTTTTTTAAAAACTTAATTAATTTTTTCAGTATTTTATTTATTTATTTGAGAGAGAGAAAGAGGCACACACACACATACACACACAGAGATAGATAGAGATAGAGAGAGAAAGAGAGAGAGAGAGAGAGAGAGAAGAGAGGGAGAGAATTGGAAAGCCACAGCTTCTAGACACTGCAAATGAACTCCACCTTGTGTATCTGGCTTATGTGGGTACTGGGGAATCGAACCTGGGTCCTTAGGCTTCACAGGCAAGCACCTTAACCACTCTGAGCCATCTCTCTAGCCCACTTTTTGCTTTTTTTGGAAAGTACATTTGTCTTTGGATTTTGAGCCTACCCTAATATTTCAGGATAATCTTATCTCAGGATTCTCAGTTTAATACATCTACAAAGATTTTTTTTCCAAATAAGGTAGTAACTGTGGGTTATCTTTACAAAAGCCAGGAGCCAACCACAAAGAGAAGGCTGAGGCCCAGTGATTAGGTGAATGGGGAGGGGGGGGGTGGAGAACCATGCAATTGTGACCCGTCTTCTACCCATGCTGCTGGGTATGGCTTTTCACACTGTCCTCTCCAGCCAACCACCTTAAATTTGCATGTATGGCTGCTCTGTGGCCTTGGCCTTGTCCCCTCATATACCAATTTCTAAAGCTTTTCTTTGCTCTTTGATCAAAGAACTGTTAGCTGTTCTTCATGCTTCTCAAGGTTCCTTCTTTACTGATAATGGCCATGCAGTTTATACACATGTATATAGGCATCCAATGGCTGTCCTCTTGTATAAATATCATGGAGCATTCCTTCCTCAGGCTAGGTGCTCCCTACAGTCTTTCTTTATGTCTCAACATCATCTGGTGACATTTCCATATTTTTTTGCATGTGTATGTGTGTATGGCATGCATGCATGTGTGTGTGTGTTTGTATATGTGCAGGCACGCATGTGATCTATGTGTGCATGTGGAGGCAAAAGGACATTGTCAGGTATTTTTCTCTATTGCTCTCTGTGGTGGTTTGATTCAGGTGTCTCCTATAAACTTAGGTATTCTGAATGCTAGGTTCCCAGCTTATGGATATTTGGGAATTAGTGCCTCCTGGAGGGAGTATATTGTTGGGGGTGGGCTTATGGGTGTTATAGCCAGCTCCCTCTATCCAGTGTTTGGCACACTCTCCTGTTTCTATTGTCCACCTTATGTTGGCCAGGGGGTGATGTCCACGCCCTGCTCATGTCATTGCTTTCCCCTGCCATCGTGGAGCTTCCTCCTTGAGCCTGTAAGCCAAAATAAACCTTTTTCCCAGAAGCTGCTCTTGGTTGGGTGATTTCTACCAGCAATACGAACCGGACTGCAACACTCTCCATCTTAGGTTTTGAGACAGGGTTTCTTACTGAACCTGGAGCTCTCTGAGTTAGTGAGATTAGCTGGTCAGCCAGGCCCAGGAATCCTCCTGTCCCTGCCTCCCCAGCACTGGGGTTAGATGCCTGAACTACCATGCCCACATTTTATGTGGGTGATAGGGATCTGAACTCAGGTCCTCATGCTTGTGTGGTCAGCAATTTAATGACTGAGTTATCTCCTCAACCCTGAAAATTTCATTTTTGAGCTAGGATCAGTGAACTGGTGGTAGAAGGAACAGAGAAAAGCTCTGGCTTTTCTAGATCTGAATGGAATCTTGGCTGGGCCACTTTGCTCTGGGCACGTCACTGATTGCTGTGGTTGTAAATGTGTTCTCAGAGTTGACATAGGATAGTCAGTCCTGGTTCTGAGTACTGAGAGGCAGGTCTTTAAAAGCGGTGACTAGGTCTTGAGGTCCCTGTCCTGATGAGTGGATTAATCCAGTTCTCTCAGGAGTGGATTCCTGATAGACTGATTAGTATGGCTCTCTGCTCTCCTCCCTCCCACACTTTCTTGTTCATCAGCCTTCAGCCATGGGATACCTCAGCAAGAGGGCTCTCACTAGATAGTTCCCTGGCCTGTGGACTTGCTAGCCTCTGGCACTGTAAGAAATGAATCTCCTGTATTTATCAGTTCCCTCTGTCAGGTATTGTATGATAGCATCAGAAAACTGACTGACACCTAACCTCCCGCCTTCTGCCATTCAGGAGGGTCATAGTTTCTACTCCAGGCACTGCGGTGGAGATTGGAAGATGCATGTGGCACAGAGCACAGGGGAGTGCTTAGTAAGTTAGTGCCCTTCGTCCTTTCCTTCCTCTCCATTTAGATGTCATGAGAAATCACTTCCCCGTTCTGCTCCCACCAAGACATAACTTACTTCTAGGACTTTGGATCTGAAGGCAAACACACAAATTGTTCAGCAGCGACCAATTTTGCACCATGGAAACCTGCTGTTTTTAATTATCTGCATTTGCCCTGTAACAGCTGTGGAGAACTTGGCCTGGCCAAATGTAATTGCAGTCTTGTGACGTGCTCCAGATGTGGAGGTACTTTGCCAGGTGTTTATTTTGAGTGGATAATGGGATTTTTTTAAAGCATACTCAGCCTTTCTTCTCCCTACTCTCCTGCCCCACCTCAAATGTTCTTCCAGAGAAGGTCCAGGCCTCGGGCCCCCAGCTCTAAGTCTGAATATTTGGGCTCTAGTAACGTGGACTTTGGAGACTTCTATCTGGACTCCATATCTCTTCTGGGCTTCTCTGGCTCCCTGAAGCCTTCTCTGTTAATGAGGAAAATTGCTGCTACTGCTTTGAGAAAGAGCCACAGTGCCTTGGGCCCCGCTCCTTTTCCCGTCTCGTGATCCAGGTCAAGTCTGTGGGCTTGCACGTGGCTGGGCTGGGTCTTGCTGACTGCTTTCTTTCCTGAGCACACGCTTATCCTCCCGTGAGGGACACAATGTTACTCTTTTGGATTGAGATTTGACAACTAACAATATGTTGTTTGAAGTCTGTGAGGCCAGTCTCAAATCTAGTATGTCCAGTGGCGTCGCGCAGCCATGTTGATGGCATGTGTGTGCTTCCTCCCAGCGCAGAGGCCCACGGCCTGGCTGGACCTAGGAGCTGACTGCTAAAGCAGGTATCTTCAGAGAAGTGCTGCCTTTTGGAGTTATTTTTTCCTTTTCCTATAATCCTTGTCAATTTGGGATAATTCCTTTCTATAGCTAAAGTTTTCTCCCCCTTCTCTTCCCTAGCCTCATTTCATTAGACTAAAATCTTTAGGTTAATTTGTTGACAAAAGTAAGTGAATTTGGCTGCTGGTGGCTAGGATGAAACTGATTATAGGTTAGCATCTAACAGTTCACTCGTGTGTGTGCGTGTGTGTGTGTGTGTGCATATGTCCATGTTCATATGTGGGCATGCATGACTGAAGGCATGTATGTATGTGTGTGCATGTGTGTGGAGGCCAGAGATGCACAGGGTCTTCTTCTGTTGCTTTCCTCCTTATTTTCAGACAGCATCTATCATTAAATCCAGTGATCACCAATTTGTCTAGACAAAAGCCTGGAACTGTGCCTGTCTCCCTGTTTTTGTGGCAGTGGCTTTACCTACTGAGCTATTTTTCCAGCTCCTTAGTTACACTCTTAACCTACTTCCTTTATACAGTCAGCCTATACTTTTTGAACACTTAGTATGTGTAAGTCAATCCCCAGGTCACTAGAGAAATGACTTCAAAAAAAACAAATTCCTGTCTACATGGAGCTTATAATCTAATAGGAAACAATAATGACAAACAAAGAAGTCAAGTAAATACATTCTTGTGTCCTTCAATGTCCATGTGCTGAAGGTTGGGTCCCCAGTCTGTGTGCTCTTGGGAGGTAGAGGGGCTACCAGAAGGAAGCTAGGTCATAGAGGATGAACCTATGAAGGAAACCTTGGGGCTCTGATGACTGAGCACTTTTCTTCCTGTGTTCTCTACCATCATGTACTTCCTCTCCACAAAGGCCCAAAGGCAACAGTCTAAGTGATGATAGACTACAAACTCTGAAACTGTGACCACAAATAACTCTTTCTTTCTTTTAAGTTGTTCATCACCAAAATTATGTGACAGTGATGGAAGCCTGCCTAATGTGCACATATTATTATGTGGAGCTTACAAATGATAGATAGGTGTAAATCAAGATGAAAGGATAGAGCCTAAGAATCTGCCCCTTTAGAACTCCTCCAAAAGAGTAGATGGAACAATGTAAAAGGATATCTTTTTCCTCTTTTCATCTTTGATTCCACTACCCTCAATATATGCCTATTTTTTTATGACTCTATAACACCACTCTGGCTCCAACCAGCATGTCTGCAATCTTGTCCACAGGTAAGAAGGAAAAGGAAAGAAGAACCTGGAAGGTATTTCCCAGAATTTGCATATTCTATATTTCTAGTCATTCTCTTGGCCCAGGACTTACTCACACAGCCATACCTAGCTGCAAGAGAAGCTGGACAGCCACAGGTCTAGCTGATAGTCTAGGATTTTTTTTTTTTTTTCACAAGGGAAAAAAAAAAATAGGAGAATGGGTATCCGAGCAGAACAGTAGATGGTGAGAGAAGAGTTTTCTGAGGAGTTATCATTTGCATAGACAGAGAATAGTATGTTTTTTTTGAGGTAGGGTCTTGCTCTAGTTCAGACTGACCTGGAATTTATTATGTAGTCTCAGACTGGCCTTGAACTCACAGTGATCCTCCTACCTCTTACCTTCTGAGTGCTGGGATTAAGGGCGTGTACCACCACGCCTGGCAAATGTCATGATTTTCAACCAACTTAAGTCACTCAGGTACTTCCTCTGGGCTTGGAATCAATGATAAAAAGGTTCCCTGTGCTTACCTCAGTGCTTGCAGTCCAGAGTTGGAGTAGCAAGTTGGAGAAAGGAGATGGCCAACAGGTGCGATTTGTGTGGCTGACAGATATTTGAGCAGTTAGGAGATGTCACCTAAGAAGACAGGTTTCCAGATTTTCATTCAGCTTGAGGATGAATACCTGGCAAGTCAGGGGTGCCTTCCCACAGGACAGGAGCTGAAGAGGGGCAGACTTTTGCAAGATAGGTGACATAGTTTAAGGAGAGTTCCCACAAGCTCAGGCGTTAGGCTCAGATGTAAATTGAAGGACTTTGGGAAGTGATCGGATCCCAAGTCTCTGACCTACTTGGTGGCAGAATCTGTGATCGAGGCCTAACACAAAGGGCATTTTAGACAGGTGATACAAAGTCAGAGGTGGTGTGTAGTTGGAGGAAGTAGGCCATTAGGGGCATGCATGTGGTTTGTCACAGTTCCCACCATTCCTGGTTATCACACACTTGCTTTCTTCTCAGCTTAATTTTTTTTTTTTTTAACCTGTCTGGATACTGTAGGCATTTGGGCTCACAATTTATGGTTTAAATGGAGAAATCAATCATTCAAATAAAAGGATGAGAGTAAAAGCAGGGTGTGGTGGCGCACGCCTTTAATCCCAGCACTTGGGAGGCAGAGGTAGGAGGATGCTATGAGTTTGAGGCCACCCTGAGACTACGTCGTGAATTCCAGGTCAGCCTGGGCTAGAGTGAGACCCTACCTTGAAACACACATACACACACACACACACACAAAGAAAAGAAAAAGAAAAAGAATGAGAGTAAAATAGACATTAATGATTTGCCTTGTCTTTCTCACCATTGAGGATATGCATATATTTCCTTTTCCTGAAACCCTTAGGTGCTGGAGAAAATGATGAGCATTCCAGTGAGATCCACTCTGAATTTGCATTAAATCAGAAATTAAAATATTAGATTAGGAGTCAGAAGACTTGCATTCAGGCTCTGACCTTTTTATGTAGCTGAATGAAAGTTCTCTCTCATCTCTGAGCCTCAGTTTTCCTTCCTGTAAACAAAGAGTGAGAGTAATCATTTCTGGTATAGTGGCATATTTGTTACTTGATTTATTGTTGTGACAAAACACCTGAAAAGAAGCAACTTAAAGGAAGAAGCTTTTTTTTTCCAGCTTACAGTTGGGTGGTGTACACTCCTTTGAGGTGGAGAAGGCACGGAAGCAGGAGCATGACGTGACTGGTCACATTCAACCCAGTCAGGAAGCTACCAGTGGTTAATGATGAATGCTGCTGCTCAGTTAGCTTCCATTTTAAATATTTAAAACATATTTTATTTATTCATTTATTAGCTTGTGTGTGTGTGTGTGTGTGTGTGTGTGAGAGAGAGAGAGAGAGAGAGAGAGAGAGAGAGAGAGAGAGAGAGAGGGAGAGAATGGGCATGCCATGGTCTCTAGCCACTACAAACATACTCCAGATGCATGTGCCACCTTGTGCATCTGGCTTTATGTAGGTACTGGGGACTTGAACCTGGGTCCTTTGGCTTTGAAGGCATGCCATCTAACTGCTATGCCATCTTTATAGCCCAACTTTCTGTTTTTTATTCAGTCGGGGTCTCCAGAGCATGGGATGGTGCCACCTACATTTGGGGTGGGTCTTTCTACCTCAATTAGCCAAATGTAGAAACTCCCTCATAGACGTGCACAGATTTGTCTCCTAGCTGATTCTAGATACCATCAACTTGACAATGGAGATTGACTATCACAATTGTCTTTCAGGATTGGTGAAAGACCAAGAGGCTAGTTACGAAGAATTAAACAGGCTCTTAGCTGCAGGATATCTCACTCTGTAAGGAACAGAAAGCTATTCAGACCCTAAGCTGATGACAGGCTACCAAGATCCCACTAGGAAGTGAAACAGCCTCACTCACTAGGGACCGAGAGGCTGTTGGATACCAAAGGACTGCTGTCCTTTCTTGTCTCTGAAGCCACGTGCGTTCTTTGCTGTCTACCTGAGTCAGAATTCACCATCCTGTGACCAGACTTTTCATTGTTGTTGTTATTATTACTATTTCCCAAGCTCTGAATCCCTATTTCCCCATGAACTTTTAGATTAAGTGGCTACCACCATTGGTTAATGATGGCCCCTGTGTGCCTTTTTCCAGTTTTTCATGAACAAATGTATTACCTGGTGTACTGGGCTTCCGCTTCCCTGGGTCCTGTTCACCAACCTGGCTGTAACCACTGAGACTATGTGAATGATTCCAATACAGTGACTTAGAGTGGTGTTCTATTAGAGGCCAACTGCAGGCCATCTAGGGCAAAGGACATGGCGGGACAAGGCACTGAGGACATCTTCTGCAATACAAAGTGTTAAAATTAACATCACAACTACGACAATTTCATCTTGATTGGGCTGTGGAAAATTCTTCTGGTGAATGGGGTGAATGGCTCTTTCTGAAGATGCAAACCATCTGAAAAAATCTTGACAACAGAAACATGATCATTTCTAAGTGTTCACCAAGGTCCCCTGAGAAGTCGAGTCACATTACTACTCTACAAAGCAAGTTTAACTGATGGCTGCTACTCACTTCTAGGTAGTGTGGATGGGACAGTGTGTGTAGAGGCAGGCTGAAAAATGAAAGGAAGGCTTCATGGGTCTTGGCTTGGGTGTGCAGAAGACAAAAAATTTTGAACAGCAAAACATTAATCCATCCAAAGTATTTTCCTTCTCTCATTTCTCTTGTTTACTTGGTAAGCAGAGAGAGAGCGCGAGAGCAGGGAATGTTCTGGTACAAAAGCATAGCCTGAGGGAGTCAGAACTGTTCCTTCTGCCAGGAACATCCCAAACAGAGCCTGAGTGTTTGAAAAGCACTGGGGATACTCAGAGCTGGCCTGGGTCAATGTGAGACCAGGGGGTTTGGTCTAGTCTCTGTTAGTCTGCAGTTGGGTAATGAGGGGTCAGCGATTTCTGCTGTCCAAGTGTACAGTCTCTTCTATGAAAGAGAGAAATGCTGGTTAAGCCCTTACTTGGCATTAGTGTTAACATCCTATAGCAGTTAGGATGAGACTTTACAGGTGGAGAAAACTTAAATGACTTTAACACTTAAGGTTTCAATCTTTTAAATCAGAGACAATGGTGTCATTAGAATCATGAGACTCAGTCTTGTCTTTCTGGCGTCTGATTCTCTACTCCTAGCTGTGGTCTTCCTCTTCAAGGGGCAAGACCACTGCCAGAACCCTGGCCATCAAATCCATGTTCCAGGCAGGAGGATGGAAGTTGGCACCTTTCTGCAGTTTTCTCCTTTTTAGAGCAGGCTGAAGAAGATAACTCGGCTTCTAAGGAACGGAGTGCAGTAACTAAGAGGCAGGGAGGCAAGGAGGAGGGAAAGAGGGAGGGAGAGAGAAAGGGGTGGGTGAAGGGAGAGAGAAAGTGGAGGAGTAGAAGAAGGGGGTGGGAGGGAATGAAGAGAAGGTGGGGGAGTTCAGGGCGGGAAGGAGAGGACAGAGGAAAAGAGAGAAACCTGGCTCCAGAATTTCCCCTTCTCTACGCTTCCAGGTGTCTCTTGAGCTACACCTGCTCTCTTGGCCTCCCGGACACTTTGACAGAAGTTGAGCTTGTCATTTTCCACAGCTCAGTTTTGCTGGGACTTCACTGTGATGCAATGGAAAACTCCTTCCCTGCTGCTTTCGAGACAGTTTGGGCTAAATACAGAGCCCTTCCTGCACAGCTTCCCGGGATGCAGATCTGAACACCTGTTTTTCCCAGGCAGTCTAGGATCCCTTCGTTTTCTGCCCTGGACTCTGGGGGGCTTGGAGATAGAGCAGCACCCACTGGACTCTCTGACAGGCTGGGCACATGCCAGGTGGGAAGAAGGTATAGACTCTGGGTGCCCTCCTGGTTCCTAGTGGCCAAAGCAGCGCTGAATTCAGGGTCGCCATCAGTAATGTTGCCCTGCTCAGAAACCTGGACACATGACATGGTGACTTTGTGCAAGTCACACAAAGGCCCCCTTCCTGGAGGGAGCAGAGCAGGCTGGATGCTCATGGCCTTCCTGGCCTGTCGGGCACAGGCTGTCCTGATGACGTGACCTTGCCCCTTCATGAGTGAAAGGAGGATAATCAATAAACTGCCCCAGTTCCTTTCACAGTACTGTGTTCAACTCAGAATAGCCTCTTTCAAATAAGGTTCTCTTGCTTTCTTTTTCAACCATGGATGACTTGAGGGTGAAAAATCAGCTCACAGAATAGCATGTAATGTATGATGCTATTTACTGACTAAGTGCACATTCACACAGACAGACAGACAGACACCCACACACCCACATACACATGGAATATTTTCCTGAAGTATTGGCAGAAAGTTATAATCATCTCTCTATGGTAGAAAATTGGATCATTTATTTTCTTTATATATTTTCTGTGCTTCTTTCTTTTCCTTTTTAGACATAATCACATTGCTGATATTATCATCATTTTTTTTTTTTTGAGAGAGAGAGAGAGAGAGAGAGAGAGAGAGAGAGAGAGAGAATTGGCATGCCAGGGTCTCCAGCCATTTCAGTCAAACTCTAGATGCATGTGCCACCTTGTGCCTGCTGCAGTCCGGTTTGCACTGCTGGCAGAAATCACCCAACCAAGAGCAGCTTGTGGGAAAAAGGAGGTTTGTTTTGGCTTATAGACTCGAGGGAGAGTCTCCACAATGACAGGGGAAAATGATGACATGAACAGAGGGTGGCCATCACCCCCTGGCCAACATAAGGTGGATCATAGCAACAAGAGAGTGTGCCAAACACTGGCAAGGGGGAGCTGGCTATAACACCCATAAGCCCAACCCCAACAATACACTGCCTTCAGGAGGCTTTAATTCATTCCCAAATCTCTATTAGCTGGGAACCTAGCATGCAGAACAACAAAGTTTATGGGGGACACCTGAATCAAACCACCACAGTACATACGTCACTTTGTGTGTCTGGCTCATGTGGGTTCTGGGGAATTGAACCTCGGTCCTTAGGCTTCACAGGCAAGTGTCTTAACCACTAAGCCACCTCTCCAGCCCATATTATCATCATTCTTATTCTGGTGTATGTGTGTGTAGTGTGTGTGGTGTGTACATTTGTGTGCAGATTTGTAGCCTTGCATGCACACATGTGGAGGCCATAGGAGGATGCTGGGATCTTCCTCTGCCACACTTCCTTGTTGTTCCCTTCACATGGAGTCTCTCACTGAGCATGCAGCTGCTGGGTTCATTTTGGTCAGACTGGCTCACCAGTGATCTCCAGTGATTCTCTCCTGTCACGACTTCATCCTCCAGGACTAGGGTAACAGGCATGCATGGTCCCCCCCAGCTTTTTATATGACTCCTGAGGATTAGAGTAAGTTCCACTCAGACCCTTATGCTTGTGTGGCAAGCAGTTTTACCTACTGAACCGTCTCTCCAGCCATATATATATTTTAAATGGGAAAGAAAAACCTCCAACAAATCCATTTTTCATTTTGATAAAGGAAACTATAATTTTCTCTTTTGATTGTCTATTCCTTTGCAGCTTACCAAGTAATTTCACAAGTATTATTTCCTTCTAAATCCCATAGCTATTCTGGGAGTGAAATATAATGACCCTCAATTAGCAGGTGTAGCAGCGGAGGTGTGGAGAGATAAAGCGAGGGGTGTTCGAGGAGACAGCCCTCCTCTGCACCTTCTCCCTCCCACCCCAGTGTTGCAGCTCCATGAGGCATGAGGCCTCTGCAGCTTGGCCTGGTTAATTCTCCTCTCAGCCTGCACACTTGTAAAATGGGCGAGAGCTAGCGTTTACCTGCGGCCTACAGATAGTAGTGTGTGTTAAGGCTGGACACCATCCCTAGGTCATGGTCATCAGTCACTACCAGGGTTTGTTTTTCTTTTTCTCAGATTTATTTTTATTTATTTATTATTAGACATAGAGAGAGAAGGAGAGAGAGTGAGAATGGGTGCTCTAGGGCCTCTAGCCACTGCAAACCAATTTCAGATGCATGTGTCACCATGTGCATCTGGCTTACATGGGACCTAGAGAATTGAACCTGGGTCCTTAGGCTTTGTGGGCATGCGCCTTAACCACTAAGCCATCTCTCCAGCCCAGGGTTTGTTTTTCTTAGGTGACTTTGAGTTAGACACCTTCCTGTTCTGAGTCTACTTCGTCAAGTTAAAAGTGAGTGGGTTGAACTTGCTGGTGATTGGTATTTCCGCATTTTATTTCCTTGGTTTTATAATTATTTTGTGGTATGAAGCAAAGCTGAGCTTAGGAAGGTAGACTGCAGGCTGAGTAGGTGGCTCAACAGGTGAGAGCATTTGCTATGTAAATATGAGAGCCTGAGCCGGCATGAGCTTAATCTCTAGCGCCCCCCCCCCCAAAAAAAAGTAACCACCTTGGTATGTCCATGTGCATCTATAACTCCAATCCTGTTGGGAGAAGCAGAAACCCAAGAATAACTGGGGCTTGCTACCCAGCCAGTCTGGCCAGAAATAGCAACTCTGGGTTCAGTGAGAGACCCCATCTTAAGGGCAGAAAGCAGAAGAGCCATAGGGCAGGACTCCAGGTGTCCTCCTCTGGCTTCTTCACGGGCCAGGGGGTGATGTCCACCCTCTGCTCATGTCCTCGTTTCCCCCTGCCATTGTGGAGATTCCCCCTTGAAGATGTGTGCCAAAATAAACCTTCTTTTCCCCACAAGCTGCTCTTGGTTGGGTGATTTCTGCCAGCAGTGCGAACCTGACTGCAGCAGGCACAAGGTAGCACATGCGTAGGGCGCATGCATCTACATGTATGGGAGCATGCAGTGTGCGTGCACATACCACATGCCCAGCTCCTTGACAGGGAGTCCAGTTAGGGTGTCTGGACCCCTGAAAGTTAAAAAGACAGGAAAATATGCACTTGCCAGAAACCAAAGATGATATGACTTATCTCTTGCGTAGTTTGCTAGACCTGTTTTCCCACAAATAACCAGGACCCCTCTCGGGAGGGAGGTCTTTCATAGGATTGCCACTGTGGCTGGTCAAGTTCAGCCCCTGGAACTTGGTGTCAGGGCCAGCTTCTTCCTGAGACAGCTTCTAGCCCTAACCAACCAGCTGTCCCTCTGGTTCACCTGAGTTGGAAGAGAGCCCCCCACCACAGAAAGGTCATAAATACCCTTGCCAGGGGAGGGCAGGATCTCTGACCAATTGGGAACTTCCAGCTGTGGATGAGTTTTCCCTCAGCTGGGCCTGAGCTTGTTTGAGCCGAGGGGAGGCCCCCTCCACCCTTTCTCTCCACATAGGTTCTTTATTCCTTCCAACTCTCCACATGGCAGGAACTCCCTGAGCTTTCTTCTCTTTCTTTATTTCCTTGGTTTTCCCAGTGTCTCCTCATGGGATCTCTAGCCACGTGGGTGCCTTTCGTTGGCTCTATACTTCCCTCCATAAATATAATTTAATACTTGTCCTTTGCTGTCTCTTTTTATTCAATTCTTTGATTAAAATTAGAAATGAACCTAGGAGTTGGGGTTCAAGGACTTTTCTGAACCCCAAGAACATCACAGACATACACACACCCACACCAAAAAAAAAAAAAAGGTGGTTTGCAAGAAACCATTGTCATTCACTCATTTTTCTGTTGAACACATTTAAAAAATTGATCTGATGATCTGACAGTAGAAGAGGGAGTATTTGGGAAGGGGACAGATGGGTGGAAGAGAGAGATGAAGTTAAGAGAGGGTAGACAGGAGGAGGGACACGCTCAAAGCATAACATGGGACGTGTCACGGGGAGACACAGAAGCACGTGTGATCAATGCGCATCAGTGACTATAAGTGTCATAAAGAAAACACATATCTGAATCTCTAGTCACTAAAGAGTGTGGGGCAGAAGAAAGAGCGTTCCCTGGAGAAGCTCACACACCCATGTAGCTAGGTGGCTTGGAGAAGCTGGTACCAGTTGCATGGCTAGCACCTCTTTCCAGAAACATGTCCTCACAACAGGCCAGGCAATAGTCCCCTCCTGAGCAGAGAAGCTGATGCGGGTCTGGTGTGGATGTTTCTCTTGATTCCGGTTTTACATATCCACCTTTGCTCATTTGTGCTACACTCAAGAACGCGAGGCAAGTCTAGAGGCTTAGATGTCCACTGGGAAACCTGGTGGGAAGTCTGTGCCCCTGGCTGACCTGCTGCTAGGGGCAGGTGTGGGGGGCTGGTGGCTGCAGCTGGCCCAGCAGCACTGGGAAGTCCCCCTTAGTGGTTGGCTGGGGACGAGCAGGTGCATGAAGCTTGGTAAGGTCATGGGGGAACGGAATGGTGACATGACCTGCATTAACTAACTACAGGTGGCACTGCCTTTACCATGCTGTCACTGGGATCCTCTGGTGTGAGGTGACCAGTGTCCAGTACTGGCTGCCCGTGAGGGAAGGATTTTGAAGGTAGGGATGAGATTAGAAGACAAAGGGACATGAAAGAAAAACCACAGGAGGACAGTTGCTGACTAGCGAAGTCCGGCGTGGGGACTGAGGGAATGACAGTGTCTGGGCTCCCCTCCTCCCTCTCTCATGCCCTCCGTCCCCCTTCCATCCTTCAGGGAGCTTTGCCAGAGCAGTGGCAGTAGTCTGTGCCTATTAGTCCCCTTTCATGACTCCCTCCTGGCAAAGCTTGGCTCTTCTTAAGGCTACCCCTTTCCTGCCATGCTTGATTCACTTGGAAATGGTCTGGTTATGTTTTGCCTAGAAAGAATAAAATAATTAAAAAAATCTATATCTGGACTAGGTAAGTGAAGGGGAAGTGGAGGTGGTGATGGTAGTGAGGGATCCAGAGGTGGAGCTTGTTAGAGTCCCTTTAAGATGTTTCCTCCCCAAACCTGTCATCATCTGTGAGTTTGTACTTAAGGGAGCAGGGACTTGAAAATAATAGGCTCCATCCAATTCTGTCCTGTTGCACTGATGTGGAGTTACTTGTCCTGAGTCTCTGGGCAGGTATGTTGCAAAGCTAGAACTAAACATTGGTTCAATGGGTGGGGGTGGGGGGAGACCTGGCTCACACATGTTCCCATGGCTCCCCAATGCTCCAGTTCTAACTTAGACTTAAACCCGTTTGCAGAGGTACCCACCTCCCAAAGACTGTGCTGACTCCGTGTGCCCTCACTGTTAATAGACATTATCTCCAAGCCCCAAGGAACGACTCAAGGGAGGCACCAAATAGCCTTTCGCAGGTGGCTCTTTCCCAGTCACCTATCTGGGGAATATTGCTCTACAGTATCTTTGAAACCCACCAAGTCACAATAGGGACTAGGTTTGGGGGTACATTGAGGAGCCCTCCCTTTAAGTATCCTCCTACTCCTGATGATATTTTCTTCCTGAGCAGATTTCTTGACACACGATCAGATGAGAATCCCATCTCAGGGGGAGGGGAGTGTTTGGCTTTCATTCACTCTGCGAAATTTCAGTGTGACAGAGCAGAAGGGAGGAGTCTTTCTTCTAGACTCAAACATTGTTCTTCCATGACTCTGGCGCGTCCAAATCCAGTGGAATTTTGTGAGAATGGAGCCACTCAACGTTGCTGGTTGGGAGGGCTCAGATTCGAGTAGTCACGGTGAACACATGTTATTATTTTTTTTAATCTATGACCGCCTCGTATTCAGTTTAATAGATGGAATAGGGGAGCTTGGGCTGAGTGGCATGCTCCTCCCAAAACTCAGAAGGTGGACTTCCTGAGGGACGATGATGAGAGTGACGATGCATCTTAACTTTACCTTGGCCAGGTACCAGGTCTCATGCTAAGTGGTCTACATGCATCTTGTTCTTTTTTTAATTTTTAAGTCCTCATGATACCAGATGTAGGTTCATTTTCCAGGTGAAGAAAATTGGGATCTCAGAGAAGGTAGGTTGTTGATTCAGTTCTTATAGCCAGACATGTGGTAGTTGCCAAACAGTAGGCATTTGGTTTTAGCTCTGTATATGATACCATCTCCACATTAAAGTTAAGGAAACACACACTGTGAAAGAAACTGACAACCAAAGGCTAAGCTGTCAGAGCCCAAGGTGGAACAGTTTCCTGAAAACACCATTGTACTGTCGCTCTCTGAGAATGACCCCTGGAGGTGGAGGAGGGATCCATATGTGTCACAGGTGACCCCCACCTTTGACCAGAGCTGGCTGGTGACATAGACAGACAGCTATCCAGAGGGCCGTCAATGTCATGTTTGTCCAGCAACTTATTCGACTCTCCAGGCATATTTGGAATGAAGATGAGGGAACTGGAGTAAGTTGGTTTTGGGGCATCTAATGAAAGAGCATGGAAGAGAAACTGAAGCTGGCTTCCCTGCATGCAGATCTTCCTCTCGTCCACACTGCTTTTATTTTGAATTCCGCATAGGCACAAGAAGGGAACAGGCTTTGACACAAAGAGCTTGAATTTCTGCTGCACCTCGGAGAAAGGAAACTGGAGGCTTTCCAACCAGTGTGTGGCAGTCGTGGGCCTGAACCAGGGTCCTCTGCCTCAGCAGTGGTGGGGGTGGAGCGGGGCTGGCACTGGGGCTGATAGAGAAGGAGAGGGAAAGTCGTGGTTCATGCTCGGTCAGGCATTTGGGAAGGAACAATCTCCTTCAAAGAGATAAAAGATGGATTCGGTGTTGCTCTGATGACAGGAAAGAAAATGATTCCATCTACTCTAAATGTGAATGTTTCATAATCGCCATTGAATTTCTGCCTGATTTTCCCAGGAGGGCTAAGGACATGCATATCTTGGGTTTAAAACAAATGCATCATGTTTAAGAGTTCATGATATTACCCCTCCCTAATTTTAGTATATGCTCTGCTAAAGCGAGCACGTTTTTCCTCCCTAAAAACTGTGATGGGGAGGGGTGGGGAAGGAGGCCTGGGTACAGAGATGACTTCAAGCTGAGCTGAATGAGTCCCTCCTTGCATTTTTGGCTTCAGCTGCACATCCACCCTGAGAAGTGTACTTTGTCCACTCACAAGTTATTTATCTCCATCATGGGCGAGGTTGGCAACTCAGTTTCTCCCGCACTGTAGGATTAAGTTACTCTTCTGTGTAACACAATCGTCATTAAACACCCACTTCGGAAAGCAGCAGGAATCAGTGTTTTGCTTCTTGTTACCATGGTGACGAGAGGCTCATGGGAGTGTTGACCAGCAATGACTTAAGGAATGATTCTGGAGACTCTTGAGTGACGCTCAGTGTTTCTTCTTTCCCCTGTTCTAGTACTCCTTGCGTGTCACGGGTTACGTTGGCAGTCGCTCGCGTCATGGTCTGAACATGCCCAGACACAGTCAGGGGCGGGCGCGAGTGTGAGGACAGCTTCGTGCACGAGGTCGGGCGCGTGGTTGCCGGGCTAGGATGTCCTGTGGGGCCAAACAAACCTTGCCTCTGCCCTGCCCCACCACCTTCTCTTGGGCCAAATCCACGGACCTTTCCTCTTTTGACTGGCATCTGCTCAGGGTCTCCATCCATCCTAACTCGGAGTGCAGCCACAAAACCTTATTTGACTTTTTCCTCCTGGTGTCATAATTTTGTTCAAATCAAATGTTTGCTGAGCCCTAGTCCCACCTGGGGCCTGATGGCCTTCTGGGGACACCTTTTACATCCACTTGAGCCACATAATGTCAGCTGCTCTGGGCTGTCCTCCTTCCCTCCTCCCTCCGTCCCCCCTCTCTTCCCCCCTCCCTCTTCCTCTCTCTCTTTCTTCTGTTTTGATTTTTTTGAGGTAGGGTCTCATTCTAGCCCAGTCTCACGTGGAATTCACTATGTAGTCTCAGGCTGGACTCAGACACTCTGTGATCCTCCTACCTCTGCCTCCCAAGTGCTGGGATTAAAGGTGTGCACCACCACGCCGGCTATAGGCTGGCTTTCAAGTGCCCCACTTCCCCATCACATGACCTTCATGGTGCACCACATGTGTGCTTGTTCACCTGGGTTCCGGCCTCCCGCTGACCCACTGCCTTTGATTATGCTTTGCTTGCCTGCCTGAACATCTGCTGTTATCGGGGTCCTCCTCTCTCCACACTCGAGTCTTCCTTACTGCATGTAGGCTTGTGCGGTGAGAACCTCACGGAAGGTGACTCTTCCTTCCGTATCAGGCTCCCACGAGCACATCTTTGCTTTTGGAGATGCATGGAACTTTCTTTGCTCAGAAAGCATTACTGTGTCTCCTTTTTCACATAAAGTTTGGTTCCTTCAAATCTGTCTTCAGCCTGTCTTTCCAGTCTATAGACTGGGTAACTGATGAGAGCTTATTCCCTTACTGGCATCTCTAAAGGTATTCCCTCAGTCATAACAAAACAGTTTATGGTGTTTCCATTAGCTTGCTGGTCATTCCTCTCTTAAGTCTGGTCTAATTTTCAAGTGTTCAAAGCTCAGTCCAAACCAAAATCTTTATTTGCATTGGTTTAAAATATTATTTATTTATATTTGATCAGAGAGAAGGAAGGAGGGAGGGAGGGAGAGGAGAGAGAGAGAGAGAGTCAGAGAGAGGGTCTCTTGCCACTACAAACAAACTCCACATGGCACGTGCTACTTTGTGCATCTGGCTTTATGTGGATACTGGAGAGTTGAACCCAGACTAGCAGGCTTTGCAAAAAAGTACCTTTAAGTGATGAGCCATTGACTCAGCCTGATAGTCTGTTTATTGAAATCCCTTTTGTGAAAAGCTTTAAAACTATACTGTTTGATAATGGAATAATGAAATACTAATATACATGCTTAACTTTGAAAGCAAACAGGAACCTCAAAACAAATTCATATGGCATAAATCAATATTCAAAAGTGTTCTACAGCCGGGAGTGGAGGTGCACACCTTTAATCCCAGCACTTCAGAGGCAGAGGTAGGAGGATTACCATGATTTTGAGGGCAACCTGGGACTACATAGTGAATTCCAGGGCACCCTGGGCTAGAGCGAGACCCTACCTCGAAAAAAAATAAAAGTGCTCTAAATCACATAGCTCCCTGTGTGCTATGTCTAATATAGTATGTCAAGTGTTTGATTAAAGATCAGGACTGTGGAAATGTCTCCACGGAAAAGAGTGCTTGTTGAGAAAGCACGAGGGCCTGAGAGAGCCTGTTTCTGAGCCCCAGTACTCATGCAATGAGCTGCCCATGTCCCTGCATGACTGTAACTCCAATCCTAAGAGGAGTGGAGACCAGAGAACCATTAGGGCTGGCTGGTCAGTCAGCTTGACTGGAAATCAACAACTCTAGTTTCAATGACAGACTCCATCTCAAGGAAATAAGATGAAAGGTAAACTAGGAGGACACCCAACGTTCTCCTCTGCCTCTTCAAATACAAAATGGGCATTCCCATCTGAACACACATGTTCATACATGATACACACCACACACTGTATACAGAACACATAGTGCACGTGTGTGTGTGTGAGCGTGTACACACACACACACACACACACACACAGAGATAAATTCCATCATCATTTTGTAGGATGAACATTACCAAACCCAAAATCTCAATGTAGGGCTGGAGAGATGACTTAGCGATTAAGGCATTTGCCTGCAAAGCCAAAGAACCCTGCTCGATTCCCCAGGACATATGTAAGCCAGATGCACAAGGTGGCACATGCATCTGAAATTCATTTGCAGTGGCTGGATGTCTTGGTGCGCCCATTCTGTCTTTCTCTCTACCTCTTTCTTATAAATAAGTAACAAAATAGTTTTTAAAAATCTCAGTCTTCATGCACTTTAAAATGTTACTCTTTCTCTGCCTAACCTAACCTTCAGTCTTGGCCTGGGCCTGCGGACTTTCTTCACAGCATTCTGGCTACTTGGGTCTCCTGACAGACTCCAGAACTCAGCAGCTAAGCTTCTTTAAGAGTCTGCCCCAGCTCTTCACATAGTGGTTCTCAGCAGCCTTCCTTCTCAGCTTCACTGTCTGTCCTCAGAAGAATGGAATACAGTCCCCCCTTTTTTTTTTTAATTAATTAATTAATTTATTTATTTATTTGAGAGCGACAGACACAGAGAGAAAGACAGATAGAGGGAGAGAGAGAGAATGGGCGCGCCAGGGCTTCTAGCCTCTGCAAACGAACTCCAGATGCATGCGCCCCCTTGTGCATCTGGCTAATGTGGGACCTGGGGAACTGAGCCTCGAACCGGGGTCCTTAGGCTTCACAGGCAAGCGCTTAACCGCTAAGCCATCTCTCCAGCCCTACAGTCCCCTTTTTGAAGGGTGCCCCTGACCCAGTTTCTAGCTCAGCTCTTACCACCATTTAAATTACACACACACACACCCACACACATGTAAATTGTTGCTAGCTAATATACTGCAGGCTTCTTTTAAAACATATAATCCTCCTGCCTCAGCTTCTCAGTGCTAAGATTACAGGTGAGTGCCCCAGCCTTGTTTGTTTTGCTTACTTGTTTTATGGTTCAATTCCATGCCTGTAGCACCTTAGGTATGCAAACATATTGGCTTAGTTGTTGATGAATTTCTACTTAAAAATAAAGTCTAATATTTACCTAGTGGCCAAATGGTGGTTTGAAACCTGTCAAATGGGCACATGACTTTCTTTGGTCTGGAAAAGTAATGGTTTTGTGTGGTTCAACCTCATATTTGGAACATTCCTTTTTTTAAAATTTTTTATTTTTTTTTAAAATTATTTATTTATTTATTTGAGAGCGACAGACACAGAGAGAAAGACAGATAGAGGGAGAGAGAGAGAATGGGCGCACCAGGGCTTCCAGCCTCTGCAAACGAACTCCAGACGCGTGCGCCCCCTTGTGCATCTGGCTAACGTGGGACCTGGGGAACCGAGCCTCAAACCGGGGTCCTTAGGCTTCACAGGCAAGCGCTTAACCGCTAAGCCATCTCTCCAGCCCGGAACATTCCTTTTAAGTCACCAGCAGCACCAAGGTGGCTGCTCTCATTGCTATGCTATTTGTTCCTGGAAATGTAGTTCTATGCACGGCAATAAGGTGCGAAAAAAGTATAATATTGGAATGCTGGTTGCAGAGGATAAAATTGTCTACATGTGGTGGTTTGAGTAGACTATAAGATGGCCTCCATAGACTCATGTGTTTAAGTCTTATTCACCAGACAGTGGTGCTGTTTGGGAAGGCTGGGGAACCTTTTGGAAAGTGGAGCCTTGCTAGAGGCAGCGTGTCACTGTGAGGAAGGCCTTGAGGTCTTATAGTCCAGCCCTGTTTGCTGTTCTCTCTCTCTTTACTTCCTCCCTGCTGATGTGACAATGTGACATTGGCTTCCTGCTCTTGTCATGCTTTCCCTGCCATGAAGGACTCTACCCTGTGGGCCTGTAAGCTGAAAGAAACCCTTTCCTTTTCTAAACTGGGCCTGTTTTTTTTTTTTTTGTTCCAGCAATGGGAAAACAACTGACATACCACCTGTAAAGCCAACAGAAATCAATTTAACTTTCCTTACATCTCAATAAAAGATTAAGAGTCCTAATAAATAAGTTGGGAAAGACGGCCATATAAAATACAGTCAACTTGGGACTAATAGAAAATAATGACCTTAGAGCAAATGTGGTAATTGGGATGACCAAGATCCTTCACTGTGGGGAATATAAATATTATGCAAATCTCAGTTCTCTCCATGATAAATGTCAACCATTATTTTCATCCCAATTCAAGTTCTAATAGAACTTTGAAGGTATCTTGACAAAAACTGATACAGAGATTATGTAAGGGGAAAAAGATCAGATCATCTAATACCTCAAAAAGAAGAGGCATGTATAAAGATATCATGAGAGTAGAGTACATGCCTATGCTACAATAGTTAAAACAGCCTGACAGTGACCCATTAACACACTGGCAGATGAAAAAAGTGGGACGGGAACTTGAGAAGCCAAATCAAGGTTGCCTGATTCCTTAGTTTATAACATGGGTGGCATTCAAATCCAGAGGGAATAGGATGTGTCACAAACTATTTTGGGATAATTAACTATCACTTAGAAAAAAACCCAATTTTTTTTTGTGCATGTATGTAGTATATGTGGTGTGTGTATGCATGCATGCATGTATGTATGGTGGCATATGCACATGTGTGTGCAGATGTACATGCTCATGCACAAGCTACATGGACAGAGGGGGCCAGAGGCTAGAGGAAGACATTGGGTGTTCTCTTCTGCTTTATTTTCTGGAGTCAGGGTTACTCACTAAATCTTGAGCTCATGCCTTTTTTTTCCAGTTAGGCCAGATGATGGATGCTCCCCAAAAATCCTCTTGTCTCTGCCCTGCTCTGTGCTGTGGTTATAGATGTGTGTGGGCACACCTGGCAGGTGCTGGGGATCCAACTCAGGATTGTACAGCAAGTGTTCTTACCCACTGAGTAATCTCCCCAGTCCCCCAATATACGATTCTGTCTCCAAGTTTCACCCAGATAAATTTCTGATGGATCAGTTTACATCATTTTCTTGTTTTCTTTTCTTTTTTCCTTTATCACCTCCTTCCCTCCCTCTCTTCTTTCCTCCATCCTCCCCCCTCTCCCATCATTCCTTGCTTCCTGTTTCAGGGTCTTACCTAACCTGCCCATGTTTGCCTATGTAGACCAGCTTCCGGAGGGCTGAGATTGCAGGTGTGCCCCACCATACCTTTCTCTTCCATTTTACCTTGTTCACACTGTGAATTAATTTGATCTGTCACTTCCAGATTAATTTTCTAAGTATTTCTATTTAAATTTCATTCCCTTCTTCACTGATGTTGACTCAAAATCACGCTAGGTGAGTTCTGAATGTTTACCCAACTCTAAAGTCAATGATTGACATTTAAGACTCTCTACTTTCTACTTCTAACCCACCCTTTCAACTTTATTGACATTTTTCCTCTAAATCAGGGTTCAGCACACTATGTTCTGAACCAGATTTTCCACATATGGTTTTGGGGACTAGGGCTATGACCATTTATTTTGAATTGTCAGTGGAGACTTTTGTACAGCAGAGCTAAATAGTTGTGGCTGACACTCTGTAACCCATAAAGCCTAAAATATTTATTCTTTAGCCTTTTACAGAATAAGTTCTAGATGAGCATGTTGCAATGAAATGGGTAATCTCCATTTCTGCCTTGACTAATTTTTGGAACGAAGCAGTATATATTTTCAAAATGTGATACAGCATGTCAATATTCTCATCACCATGTGTGTATGTGCATGTGCATATTTGTATATGTACGTGTGCATATTTGTCTATGTATGGGTGAATGTGTGTGCTTACACATGTGTAGAGAGGAGGGGACAACCTTATGTGTTATTCTTTAGAAATGCTGTTCCCCCTCCCCCCTGCTTTTTTCTTTTTCTTTTTTGAAACAGAGTCTCTCATTGGCTCAGATCTTGCCAATGAGACAAACCTGGCTGGCCAGTGGAGTTCCAGGGATTCTCTATCTTCTCTTCCTCAGCACTGGGATTATAAATACGCACTACCTGGGGACCAGACTTGGGTCCTCATGCTTGTGAGACAAGCATGTTGCTGACTGAGCTGACATCCCAGCTGCTCTCCATGTTTTCTGCAAAAGGTTTCCTTTCAAGTGAGTGGTTGAAAGAAATCCCATGTGCTTTTGAGGTATTACTCAGAAATGAAAAGCAACCCCACTATGTGTCTATTATCTCATTGTTGTGACCAAATACTGGACAGAAGCAACTTAAGAGAGGAAGGATTTTTTTTGGCTCACGGTTGACGGTAGGGTCTCTCATGGCGGGGACGGTGTGGCAGCTGGGCTTCCCCTATGTTAGTAAGAGCTTGTCGCATGGCCCACTTCCATCCTGTCCCCTGATCCAGAAGCTGAGAGCGCAGAAAACCCCAAAGCTCCACCCCTATGGCTTTCTCTCTGCCAGCAAGACCCCACCCCCAAAGGAGTCCACAACCTCCCAAACAATGCCACCAGCTGGGCACCAAGTGTTTAAACACAGGTACCTGTGGGAAATACTGCACATTCAAACAAAGATAATATTGAATTATGCAACTCGGGGCAATCTCAAGCAGTCATGCTGAATGATAACCCCAAAGGTTACATGCTGCATTATTTCTATTTCTATGCCAGTGGTGAAATAATGGAGGTGTAGAACAGATTCATGGCTGCCAGGACATAGGAAAGAGAGATGGGGAGAAAGAGGGTGTGTCATAAAAGGGTAACATACAGATCATATACAACCTTTATGGGATAAAGCTTCATAAAACTCTTATATACACAAATTAGGATAACTAAAGCTACAAAAATCTGGAAAAATATCAAGAGATTATATCAAATTTATATCAAACCTGGTTGTGAGAATTTGCAAGGTGTAACCACTGGGGAAATTGAGCAAAAGGTATGTGGACTGTATCTGTATGATTTCTTTTTTATAAATTAAAAATTTTTTTTTCAAGGTAGGGTCTCACTCTAACCCAGGCTGACCTGGAATTCACTAGGTAGTTTCAGGCTGGCCTCGAACTCACAGTAATCCTCCTACCTATGCCTCTCAATTACTGGGATTAAGGGCATGTACCACCATGCCTGGCTAAATTTTTTAAAAAAAATATTAATTTATTTGAGAGAGCAAGAGAGGGAAAGAGGGAGAGAGAGAGAGAGAGACAGGGAGAAAGAGAGAGAAGGGGTGCACTAGGGCCTCCAGAAGCATGCATCACCTTGTGCTTCTGGCTTACATGGGTCCTGGTGAATCACATCAAGGTACTCTGGCTTTGCAGACAAATGCCTTAACTGCTAAGCCATCTCTCCATCCTCTGTATGATTTTTTACAAAGGTATGTGAATCTACAATGATCTCAGAACAAAAAGAACTTTATTTAGAAATGCAGTAACTAAGGTAACAAGAAACCATAAAAACTCAAATTTTCCATCATGTCAATAGTGCTATATTGTAAATCACATGAATGAAGGCTTATTTTCTTTAGTGTGTGTGTAGCAGACAGCTTCAGGTTCACTGAGATGAACTTCAAGACCAGGCACAGTTATTGAGGAAGGAATCTTTCCTGAAGCCTACAGATTCAGGGGAAGTTCCATAACGGCAGAAGAAGCTGGCCTGCCTTCACAGGACCAAGCAGAGAGAGAAAAGTACAAGCCAAAAGCCAAAAGCCACACAGCACAGCACACTTCAGGAACTCCAGCTAGGTACACTTTGCATATCTTTAGATTGAAATCTGAAACCCACCACCACACCTTAAGATCCACCCAGTGACACTGCCTCCAGCCAGGTGGCAAACTACAAACAAATAAAAAACTGAATATATATCTATTCTATTCAAACCACCACAGTGTGTGAAACATACACATGTTTAAGGCAGAGTCTCTTGTTTATTGTTTTCCACTCATACAACAGGTTACCCAGCTTGTAAGCATTGAGAGAGTCTCTTCTATTAACCTCCCATCTTACTATAGATAGGCTGGGATTGTAGATGCAAGCCTATGTATGTATGTATGAATGTATGTATGAATGTATGTATGTATGTATGTATGTATGTATGTATGTATGTATGTATATATGTATGTATATACACACACACACACACACATATATATACATACATATATATATATATACATACATATATATATATATATATATACATACATATATATATATATATATATTTTTTTTTTTTTCCCCCTACTATGCCCATCTTTAAGGAACCCAATTCAGGTTCTCATGCTTGGCAGCTCCAAAGTCCATCTTTTACGTTTTGAATATTCAGACTCTTTATGCTTTGACAAAAGTTGGTTCAATGATTGAAAAGTAATTTGTCATATATTAAGTTTTCTGGGATATAGAAAAAGTAGCCTTTGTGTAATAGCCAGTATATGAAATCAGGTAAAATTTAGCTGACATAGGTTGGTGCTGTTATTAATACAACAATGAAATGTTTTCCCAAGTGGCAGAGAAGCATTTTCATCTATCTCTCTAGAAAGCCTCTAGAATGGCTAAAGTCAAATTTGATGGTTACCTACTGATGTGTGACAACTTTTATGATTTATGTAAATGCATCCTCTTCCCTATAAACCTGAAAAGTGTTGTTCTCAGGAAGGCTTGCCTGGTGTAGTGTGTGTGCATCTGTGTGCGGCTCCTTTCAGAATCAGAATATGTCAAGGGTTTACAAGAAGGCAGACAGTCCATCTCTGTGCTACAGCCCACCAGGAGGGATAGATTCTTCTGCCGATGGACAGAGGAATGGGGGCACTTCTCTCTGATGGCAGAAGGGCTCTCTAGGCCTGCAGAGGCACGTATCTGGTCTCTTCCTTACAACTCTCATGAGCTGCCTGAGGGTACAGTTTGCAGGAAAAATATTAAGCTGAGCACCCCCAAGAGAAAATGAAGTCATTGCTTTCCTGAGAGTGATTTATTCTTTCATTAATAACATATTTGCTATCTTTTCCAATGATAAATTAGGTCCTCGCTGCGAATGCCTTTGTTCCTAACCTGGCTCAGAGGATGGGGTGCGCACCCCTAACAGGCTGTCAATCTTCTTCAGTATCCTGCTCAGGCAATGGACAAATCCCTGAAGCTCATCACTTGCCAAAATTCCTTTGAACTTGATTCTTGGGGCTGTCTAATTGTCACATGATAGGAGGCAAGCCTGTAGAAGGGGTTCCTTTATAACTAGCAATTTGGCTTTTGAAGGAGATGTACAATATGTAAAATAAATTGTGTGAGGAAAAAAAAAATCTAACACCTTTTCTACCAAAGTCACTGTGCAAGGTCCAGATAGGAATCTTGTGAAATGAAATCTGAGGTCATAAACATGCCTTGCACATCTGGACTCTTGCCTGTGGCAGATACTCTAAAACCTGAGATGCTCTATTAATGAAGGAATAGAGCCTTGACTGACAACCTGCTACGTGTCCGGTTTTCCTACCTTTTGCCTCATTACAGCCACCTTGTGTGTTGAGGCTGCCACCATCGGCTGTGCAGGCATGAAATACTGACACAGCATGATGTTTTCGCTTCGAGCTTTCGAACCAGAAAGTCTGTCTTCCTGTCTTCCAAGCCTATCTTGCTGTCTCTCTCAGTCAGGGACCTCAAAGAATTTATCAAGAACACCTAACATGGGCTGGAGAGATGGCTTAGCGGTTAAGCACTTGCCTGTGAAGCCTAAGGACCCCCGTTTGAGGCTCGATTCCCCGGGGCCCATGTTAGCCAGATGCACAAGGGGGTGCATACATCTGGAGTTCATTTGTGGTTGCTGAAGGCCCTGGCATAACCTTTCTCTCTCTCTCTATCTGCCTCTCTCTCTGTTGTTCTCAAATAATAATAATAATAAAGAACACCCAACAAGAGCTGGCTGTGGTGGCACATGCCTTTAATCGTACGTAGCACTCAGGAGGCAGAGGTAGGAGGATCACCATAAGTTCGAGGCCACCCTCAGACTACATAGTGACTACATAGAGTGAAAACCTACCTTGAAAAAAATTGGATAAAAAGAACACCCAGTAGTTTCATGTGGGACATGGAGGATTTTGTTTGCTCAGTGTTCAGGAGAAAGGCCATTTGTCTTGTCTGAGTGGGCTTATGCAGGGCTCTGAGCTCCAGATTGGAGCTGGGTTTTGGGATAAAGCTGTGTATTCCATGCAAACCTTAAAAATGAATATTGACTTGAACAGATGTTTTAAAAATAATAAGTTTTTTGAGGTAGGGTCTCACTCTAGTTCAGGCTGATCTGGAATTCACGATGTAGTCTCAGGGTGGCCTCGAACTCACGACAGTCTTCCTACCTCTGCCTCCTGAGTGCTGGGATTAAAGGCGTGTGCCACCATGACTAGTTAAAAATAATTATTGGCTGACATGCTATTGACAACTTTGCTTTTGATTCTGTTGTGACCTTCATCCTCTCAGACCCTTTCTTACTTCTTTGCTCGAAGAACAGCAAGCAGGTTCCTTTCTCAAAGCTTCCCCATTTAGGGAGGAGAAGCAGTCTTTTCTCAATGTCCTACCCCATCTGGATTGTCAGAAATCAGGGCCTGACGTTGTTTCTTAGGTAGGTGTTTCATCTGTCTGTCAGCATGTCCATTCTTCCAGAGTCCACATGGCCAGGGCTCTGTCCTCAACCCTGAGTGTCCAGGTTCAGCAACACGACGGACATGTGGACACAAGGGACACACAGCTTTGTGTTTCCCTACATCTGGGCTCCTGTGGCTGCATGAGACATGGGATTGGTTCTGGCTAAGGTTTGGGCAGAGGTGGCATGAGAAATTAGTTGTTGGTGCCAGATTTGTAGGCATGTTGAACCTTTTGACATTCCCACACAGTGCTGTTCTTTATAAAGTACATGCTTAAGAACAACACAACTGAATTAAAAAAATCTCATAATATTTTAAAGTAAGTTTAAGATTTTTTGTGTTGTACTACATTCACAGCTGTTCTTGGCCACATTGGGTTGCACATGGCCTGCAGGCTATAGGCTGGATCCACTTCTAGAACTTTCTCTTCTTACTGGAAGTAACAATGATTGCCAAGGTTGTAGTAGATGCTGGCTCCTTGCTTAGTTCAGAAGCTTTAATGAGCAGAGAGCTTTCCTGACATCCTGTGATCAATTTGTGCTATGATCTAGAAAGTAACAGAAATATTTATTGCTGAAGACACTAATATCCTGGCCTTCTTTTGTTGTGGTTATCATATATCCTAAGACTTTGCTAACGGTCACAGGAACTGTCTACTGAATGGATACACTCACTCCTAGTTTATATCTCTCCATTCACTATTTGTAAACCTTTTTTTAAAAACAATATTTTATGCCAGTTATGATGCACACACCTTTAATCCCAATACTTGGGAGGCAGAGGTAGGAGGATCACTGTGAGTTTGAGGCCAGCATAAGACTATGTAGTGAATTCCAGGTCAACCTGGGCTAGAGTGAGACCCTACCTCAAGAAACCAAAAACAAATATTTATTTATTTGAGAGAGACATAGACCAGCAAGCAGACAGAGAACGAGAGTGCGACAGAAGAATGCCAGGGCCTCCTGCCACTGCAAACAAACTCTAGACCATAAGCGCCACTTTGTCCATCTGGCTTTATGTGGGTGCTGGGGAATCTAATCCAGGTTGTCAGGCTTTGCAAGCAAAAGCCTTTAACCACTGGACCATCTCTACAGCCCCTACTTTGTAAATCTTAATTGTATATTCCCAAACCTTTCCCATTTGTATAATAACACTGTATTTGGCTGGTTAACCTTAAGGGCTCTATTTGAACTCCCATTATTTTCTCTCATTAAAAAAATTCTTGTTAGACTTCAACTACTACCAATATTTACAGTGAAACAGAATGATATACATGGATCAATATTGGATAAGAAGGCAGACATGCCTGGGTTCCAACCCTGCTCAGTCAGCCACTTTCCTAAAGCCCTGGGCAGAGGATTACAGCAGCCTTAGTTATTGCATCTGTAAAATGGAGAGCTGCAGATGGTTAAGACTGTCTCACTGGATCTCCTGGGGGCTCAGGTGAGATCAATGAAGAGAGCAGCTTTCAGAAACCATAAAGAGGGCTGGAGAGATGGCCCAGTGGTTTAGGCACTTGCTGGCAAAGACTAAAGGCACAGGTTTGATTCCCCAGGACCCACATAAAGCCAGATGCACAGAGTGTCCCGTGCATTAGGAGTTTGTTTGCAGTGGCAGGAGGCCCTGGCATGCCCTTTCTCTCTCTCCCTGCAAATAAAAATGTTTTTTTTTTTTTTAAACCACAAGGAATCACTTTCATGGGAGCAATGTGTTCTAGAGACCCCCAGCCTCCATCACTTAGAAAGCTTCTGCTCTGAGAGCACTCTTCTATGGCTGTTTCCTCATGGGTATGATCTGCTTCAAAATCTGGGCTCCCTCAATGTGGTGGGGCTGTGTTTGCATTACCGGTCCTGTGTCCCCAAGGCTCAGTCCACCTTCACTCCCCACACTGTCCACATCTTTACGTCTCTGTCACTATGTCACTTCTTCGTGAGTCACCTTCAGGCGGTTCACCTGCTTCTGCCTGGTCACCGTCTCCAGGCAGGCTTCTAAATATTGTATGCTGCAGAAAGTGGCAAGTGACAGCAGAATTCAAGTGCATATTGCCTCCATTTAGGCTCTCACTCTTCTGACCGAACCTGTTGTCAGCAGTGAAAACAAACTTCCCTAAGCCTCGCTTAGCTTGCGTCAGTCCAAGCCTAAGAATTCGGTGCTGGCTCCCAGTTGCCTCATTAAAATAAGGCACATGTGTGTACACACACCATTTTTTTTTTTTTTTTTGGTGCTTGTTACAAACTCAATTTATGCTTGATGTGCCAAAATGGTAACAGACAGAACCGAGAACCACAAGTGGAAAAAACCCACGTCACATATCATCCGATTGCACTAAGATAATTACTGTGGAAATGTCCAGTTTTTTATATGCTGTGGTTGATCACAATGCTATCACACAGAGCCTATTCTCTCATGCCCAGCTTGTCCCCCGTGGTCATTTATTCTAATGTCCCCCCCCCACTGACTACACACACTGATCACCAAGACCTTGACCACAATTGACTTAGTTCCCCGCTGTAAAGCCTTGTTTTCTATCATTAATGAGGGTATAAGGCATATTCTTGTGAGTATCATATGCACATTTGTGTTTATAATATTTGTAGAGGTGAAATTGCTTGGCTGAAGTTTGTCCCCACATTTAAGACTTCTGAGGTTGTTGATAATTGCCTTTCAAAAGTTGTGCACCAATTTTCCTCCAAGCAGCATACCAGGTTATTAATTTCTAAACTCCCCAACTGAGTTGTAGACTTGGCCAACTTTATGGTACATGTACCTCATCTGAAACTTCCATTTTTTTTTTAAATTTATTATTATGATGATATAATTTATTTATTTATTTGAGAGCGACAGACACAGAGAGAAAGACAGTTAGAGGGAAAGAGAGAGAATGGGCGTGCCAGGGCTTCCAGCCTCTGCAAACGAACTCCAGACGCGTGCGCCCCCTTGTGCATCTGGCTAACGTGGGACCTGGGGAACCGAGCCTCGAACTGGGGTCCTTAGGCTTCACAGGCAAGCGCTTAACCGCTAAGCCATCTCTCCAGCCCTGAAACTTCCATTTTTAAAACATTTTATTTATTTTCATTTATTTATTTATTTGTGTGTGTGTGTGTGTGTGTGTGTGTGAGAGAGAGAGAGAGAGAGAGAGAGAGAGAGAGAGAAAGAGAGAAAGAGAGAGAGAGAGAGAGAGGCAGAGAGAGGATGGGTGTGTCAGGGCCTCCAGCCACTGCAAACAAACTCTAGACATGTGCACCCTCTTGTACATCTGGCTTACATGGGTCTTGGGGAATCGAACAAGGGTCTTTTGGCTTTGCAGGCAGATGCCTTATATACATATCTATCTTTTGCTTTCTTTAAAACAATAACTCTTGAATCCAACTTTACTTTGGTTTAGGATGTAAGGCAAAAGTGTGGCTTAGCTTACTTTCACATAGTTAATCTATTAGTGTAACAGAATTTCCCATGGAACCAAAATGCTATACTTGCTGTTTAATAAATTATTTGATGGTTATATGTGGGGCACTTTCTATCCTGCTTCTTTGATCTTTCTTGCTCTTTTGGCACCTTTGCAACAATATTTTATTTATTGTGGGTTTATAGTACTTTAAAAATCTGGTAGGGCAAGTTTATCCACATTATTCTTCTTTTTCAACATTTTTCTTGACAGTTCTCATGCATTTATTTTCTTTGATGAACTTTAGGATTATTTTCTCAAGTACCAGGAATACCAATGTAATTTTGATTGAAAAAGTAGTAAGCCTGTAAATTAATGTGAAGACTTCCCATCCAGGAGCATGGGATTTCTTCCTATTTATTTAGTTCTTCCTTTATGCCTCACTAGAAAATTCCAGTTTAATAAGTGTGACTTGTTCAGTTTATTCATATATATCCTAATTATTTTGCTCCCTTAGTTTGAGTTGCCCATTTTAAAATCACATTTTCTAACTTTTTAAATAGATATAAAATAGATTCTTTGGGTTTTGTTTTTAAGGAGAAAATATTAGCATCTGCACATAATTATAATCTTACTTCCACCTTTAAACTATTTGTATCTATTAGTTTTCCTATCCTATTGCATTGATTAAAACTTCTGAAACTAGGCTAAAAAATAAAAACAAACATTGGCAGGTCTGGGACTTACTCTCCAAGTTTCTCAATGTTTCTGACCGTTGCTTTCAGGAAGTCATCCTTTCTTATAGTAAAGAACTAGGTTGTGGATTTCAATTCCAAGATTCTTTTTTTTATTAAACCTTGAATGATTATTGAATTTTATCAAATGTCTTTTTGGCATCTTTTGCAATGATCATATGGTTTTTCTCTTCTGACCTGTTGATGTGATGAATTATGTTAATAGATTTCCTTATATTAAACTATCCTACATTCCTGGAATAAACTCTACTTAGTCATTCTGCACCGTTCTTCAATTGCACGGCTGGATTTGATTTGATAGTATTTTATTTAGGATTTTTGCTTCTATGTTTTGAGATTGGCCTGTAGAGGTTTTTAGGGTAGTCTCTGTGCCAGGTTTTGATTTCAGGGGTTTTTGGCTTTCAAAAATAAAGTGAGATGGGTCTCATCTTGAATCAATTACGTGACATTCCAAATGTGGATATGAAGGTCCACAGCATGATGTGTAGGAAGGAATGCAGGACTAGGAATTAGAAGACCAAGGTTCAATTCCTGACTTTGCCCCATCAGCTTCAAAAATTGGCTAAATTCTTTCTCCTACTTCAAATTCCATTTGCTTATCTTTAAAATGAAGGCTATACCTAACCATACCTCAGCTCCCTAAAATATTTGTTGTGGCAGTCCACTGAACTAGTCAGGATAGAAACACTTTGCCAAAGGCGGTGATAGTTATCAAGGGCTTGATCCATGCAGGGGGTTGTGTGTGGCATTTTGCATAGCTTATGCCATTACCCAGAACCCTCTCTGTAATCCTGACATGCCTCAATTGCAGTGAGGACTCGTCAGAGACCTGCAGCCCAGCGGTCCCGGGACCAGTGTCATCAACGCCACCTGAGGGCCTATCATAGGTGTAGAGTACCTCCAGCCAGCCTCACAGAAGCTGCTTTTCCTGAGACCTGCAGGGCAACTCACGCCCACATTACAGTTTAGGACACTCCGAGTCTCTCACGCCATCCCAGTGCAGATCCGTCAGCATCAGAAAAGAAAGCGCAGCTGTAGCATTTAGACATAATTCTGATGGCGACGGTCTTGTTTGTGCCTCTGGTATTTTGGATGAAATGGCTACACACTGAGACTGTCCATGTTAGTCGCAGAGTAGGAATGTCATATGCACGTGGCTTTCTAGTTCAAAGGGGACTATCTTTGAAAACGGAGCAAAACCGATCCTCGGCTTGTGAGTTGTTCTTCTATCGAGTCCCAAACTTGGGAGGCGTTTTAGTGTCTGCAGATGTACTCTGCTCTGGGAAGACTCAGCCACACAGGCATTGCAATCAGTCAATCACAAAGAATTTTTCAGCTGATCCTATGAGCAACCACAGGGGCGAGGATTACTGTATCCTTTTCGTCATCTCAATTATATGCTCACCACTCCTCCAGCATGCTTTGGCTTCTACTAAGAGCAGAGAGCAGCATGTGCTAAGCTTCGGTACATGCATCAATATACACACACGCATGCACACACTTGCTTAGAGAACATCTAAGCTCATGGCAGAAACAGAAACCATGGAGACCACGGGATCATCAAAAGATCATCAACAAGGATTCCCTCTGTGGGAGTCTGTGGGGTTGTGTAATGCAATCGGGGGAACTGTTTGCCGGCTGTGGCTGGCAGTTGCCTTGGAGACCAGCAGGCGGGAACACCTCCTTAGTGACGTTGTGAACAGCTGTTTTATTCCTCTGGGTCTTGCGCACAAGTAATCCTTTCACACCCTATGTAGGAGAGAGGCACAGGTGTGTCTTGTGCTAAGCTGGCAAAGCAGAGGAGAACATGCAATGTAAAAATATTCCTAATCACAGCATTCTTCCATGATGAGAAAATAGTTGCTCTTCATTACAATTTAAATGAACCTTAAAGAAATGAATGTGAAGCTGGGTGTGGTGGCACAATCCTGTAATTCTAGCACGAGGGGGGGAGATGCAGCAGAATCATGAATCTGAGGCCAAAGCGGGCTACATGGTGAATTTAAAGGCAGCCTGAGCTACATAGAGGTCCCTGTGTCAAAACCCAAGGGCTGGGGAACGTAGCTCAGTGGTAGTGTCCTTGTCTATCATGTGCGAGGCCTTGGTTTGATTCCCAGCACCACAAATAAAATGGTAAAAAAAAATAATGTGACTCATGCAAAGATGTTATCATTTTGACCCAAAGTATAGGATGTTCTATGAATGTGAAATGATTTCATTGAATTTAGTCTTCCAAGTTCTAGGAATGTGCCTACTCAGCTCCCTAGGGTAGAACTATGCTTCTGAGACTGCATGAATACAGATATTTGATTTTAAGTCAAGCAGAATACTTTGCTAATTATATTGTACAGCTTAGGTATAGCCAAGCATTGTCTTTACTTAAGTGGTTCACCTCCCACTTCTCCCACCTACGGCTGGGTCTATTCTTAACTAAGGTAGTGTGACCCGCGTGCCTAGAAGAGTGGCAGGCTCAGAACAGAGCAGTCACGACTGAATCAGTCATATCTTCTCTTTTCTCTCTTTAGTGTGCATGCATGATGTGTGCTCATGTGCCCATATATGTGTGTTCATGCTTATGAGTTTGGGCATGTGCTTGCCAGAGTGTGTGTGGCAGTCAGAGGTACCAGTCCTTGTCTTCCACCTCATTTGAGGAAGGGTCTCCGGTTGCTCACCACTCTGCAAGCTTTGTGGAAATCCTCCTGTCTCTGCTTCCCATCTCAGTGGAGGCACACGCTAGGAGATTATAGGAGCCTACTATAACTTTCAGTTTTTACATGGCATTTGGGAATGTGAACTCAGGTATTCACACTACAGGTGACAAGTGACAAGTGCTTTATCCACTGAGAAATTTCCCTGTATAACAAATAGTCACAATCTTAGGGGTTGGAAAACCACGCACTTATTATCTTACAATTTACACGAGTCACCTGTCAGTTCCCATGGATTGTGGCCTGGTGAAGTCAAGATGTCAGGGATTATCTTGATTAGGTTGGATGAGGTGGGAAGACCCATCCTAACTGTGGATGGCACCATGACATGGGCTGGAGCACATTTGCTATTAATTTTGCTTTTTATAAATTTTCTGTAACAAAAAAAGAAAAGAGAGGCCTGGCTGAGCATCAGTACCTCACTCCCTGCTTTCTCGCTGTGGACTGAATGTGGCCAGCTGCTTCATGCTCTTGTCACCATGCCTCCCTGTCATGATGAACTGTAATCTCAGACTATAAGCCAAAGTAAAGCCTTCCTCACTTAAGCTGATTTTTGGTAGTCAGTCCCAGCAATGAGAAAGCTAGCCAATGCACTACCCATCACAGACCTCTGTCATCACCTACATTTTGTGTTCATGTCTGAGTTGAGTTTTAGCCTACAGATAATACTTGGATTGTTTTCCATGCTGAATCCATGCCTTTTCTAAGGGAACTTTATTTTTATCACATTGGCTAATTTTCTTAAAAAATTATTTATGATTTATTTGCAAGGAGAGAGAGAGAGAGAGAGAGATGGTCGCATCAGGGCATCTAGTCACTGAAAATGAGTTTCAGATGCATGCACCACTTTGTGTATCCGGCTTTATGTGTGTGCTGGGGAATTGAACACGGGTTGTTAGGCTTTGTAGGCAAGCACCTTTACCACTGAGTAACCTCTCCAGCCTCTATATTGGATAATTTTGTGTTTAGAAAAATATTGCAAGGGCTGGAGAGATGGGCTAGTGGTTAAGACACTTGCCTGCAAAGCATAAGGACACATGTTCTACTCTCCAGATCCCACATTAGCCAGACGTACAAAGTTGAGGCAAGCACAAGGTTTCACATGCTCATTAGGTTCTGCAAGTGTCTGGAGATCAATTGTAGTGGCTGAGGCCCTGACAGGCCAATTCTCTCTGAAAATAAATTAAAATAAAAAAATGTTGCACCAGATCTATAAATAAAACCACAATTATTTCAGAAGAGTTCTGAACGTTTTCCTTGATGTTATGCAAGATTACTGGGGTGGCCCTAAGAAATGAACATGACAGAACCATAGATGCTGAGTTCAACCAGAGGCTGCTCTGATGGATTCATCATTGCATTCACGCCAAAGTCTCACTTCCTATGGGCTGCTCCCTGTCAGTGACTGAGTCTGACAAAAATACCAAGGAGGGGGCTGGAGAGATGGCTTAGCGGTTAAGCTCTTGCCTGTGAAGCCTAAGGACCCCGGTTCGAGGCTCGATTCCCCAGGTCCCACGTTAGCCAGATGCACAAGGGGGCGCACGCGTCTGGAATTCGTTTGCAGAGGCTGGAAGCCCTGGCGCGCCCATTCTCTCTCTCTCCCTCTATCTGTCTTTCTCTCTGTGTCTGTTGCTCTCAAATAAATAAATAAATAAAATTAAAAAAAAAATACCAAGGAGGCCTGGTCCTAGACATAAGGAAATCTCTGTTGAGCCATGTGTCCCCTTTGGCGTAAGCATCTCCCCCAGTGGACTGGCTACATTTTCCTTAGGCTTGAATGGGACCGCCTCTCACACCTTGCTCTCCCTGCCATCTCTCTTCCTTTCACTCGGGATTAGATCTTCATGGGATCTGATTTTTCTTCCCAGCTTTTCCCAATTCCCTTGCCATTTTTTTCCTCAACCATTTCCCAAAAATATATTTTGGCACATTTAATCCTGTCTTGATACTGTCCTCAGATCGCTCAGACAATATAATTATTAGCATCTTCACGAGTCTGCAAAATTATCCAGTGCTGTGAATTTGAGCAAGTTTCCCCCTTCTGATCTGACTCCAGAAATGGCAGGGGAGGGCACTGGAAGAGCAAGCATCAGACCTGGATGTCTTGAGATAGAATCTTGGCACCTGGGTCAGTTCCCTGTGTCCTCATATAATACCTGACAGAAACAACTTAAAGGAGACTTAAGGGAAGAAAGATTTACTTTGGCTCAAAATTTCAGAGGTTTCAGTGCATTATGGCCAGGAGGACAGAGCAGAGCAGAGCATGTCTGGTGATCAAAGAATGGAGGCACACACACACACACACACACACACACACACACACACACACACATACACGGAGAGAGAGAGAGAGAGAGAGAGAGAGAGAGAGAGAGAGAGAGAGAGGATGCATTCTTTGGTTTTCTCCTGCTTCTCCTTTGATTCCATCAGTGCCTCCATCCTATGGAATGGTGCCACCCATATTCAGGGTAGGTCACTCCCCTTGTTAATTTCTGGAAAAGCCTTCATAGAGGTGTGCTTTACTAATCTCCTAGGTGTTTCTTAGTGAAAATGAGCTAGAACAGTATCATTTAGATAACCTCAGAGAATCACATGTCTCTCCAGGGTTCATTTATCTCATCTATAGAGTAAAAACAAGAATGATTCATCTATCATAGGGGCAAATAAAATTGTACCTAGAATTTGAGGCCTGAAACAGAATAAGTGGTTAAAAGGAACCATGTTAATATTTTACAAGATCTAGCAAAACAATAATGTTCTTTACAAATTGCAAAGCTGTGTCTTTGTGATGAATGCCATTGTTAGAGATGTATGGAAATAGGAAGCACAGGGCTTTGCTGTGGATGAAATGTGATAAGAAACCAACTACACTAATAGTCTCATGGCACATACCTGTGGAAATCAGGGAAATGAGGGCAAGGCAGAGAAACCAGCTCTGTGCTCAGATGGGGGAAGAAGGTAGAGGCTGGAGAAACCCCGAGGAAGGAGCCATTTTGAGGTTACCAGCCAAACCTTCCATGAGCATGGTGACTGCTGCTCACAGAGGCTGGAGAAGCTATCCTTGGGCATTCCCTCACTCCCTTCTGTTTCCATCTAGATGAACATTGATTTACCTTCCCGGTAGGATTTATAACTAGCTCCATGGTTTTCTTGGTGTTATGGTTTGACTCTGTGGTGTCTCCCACAGGCTCAAGCCTTGAAGGCTATGTGGCAGTATTTGGGAGGCTGTGGAATATTTCAGAGCTGGGGCCTACCTGGCAAAAGGAGGTCACTAAGAGTGGGTTTTTAAAGGTTAGACCAGCCCCGGGTTCCAGTCATGCACTCTGATTCCTGGTCTACCACCATGTGAACAGCCTCAATCGTTCCCACTGCCACAGACTGAGTGGCTGTGCCATGCTTTCCCCACTGTGATGGACGGAGACTCCATGCAGCTGTGAGATGCAATGAGTCTTTTCTCTCTTCCTTTGTTTCTTCCAGGTTCTTTGGTCATAGGGATGTAAAGTAACTAACATGCTTGACTCCCTTCCTTTCCCATCCACTTCTTAGCTGACCTTTCCCAGAAAGAACACTTTCTCCTATTCTTTATGTCTAGCCAGCTGGAGGTGGAGAGGCTTTTGGTGAATCACAGGGCTCGGCTGAGATAGTGCACATGCATACACACACACACACACACACACACACACTCTGCAGCTGAAAGCTTTGGTTTCAGAATCAAACCAGCTGGCTTTGAATCCTGGGTCTTCATCCTGTGGACCATGGTCAGGATGCTTGCTCAGCCTTACCTATTCTCTTCTCTGAACTTGGGGCAATGGCCTCTTGCTCTTGTGCTGTGAGCACTGATGACTCATTACAGAGGCTAGGACATGGGATAGGATCCACTCTCTAATAGTATGAATGCCATTGTCTCCCGAATTCATATATTGGAACTTAATATTCAGTGTGGTGCTATGAAGAAATAAGGTCCTTTGGGAAGTGATTAAGCCATGAGGATCCTGCCCTCATTCCTGGGATTGGTACCTTGTTAAAGCTGTTGAAGGGAGTTGTCTTTTCCCCTTTGCCATGCGAAGACACAGAGGTGTCATTTCTGAAGAAAAAGCCCTTGCCAGACACTCAATCTGATGGAAACCTGATCTTGAATGTTTTAGCCTCTGGATCTGTGAGAAATGAATTTCTGCTGTTTACAAATGACCTAGGCTAAGTTCTTTTGTGTAGCTGTTGAGTGGCCCTGAAACATTTCACAAGGCAGCTCCTTGTTGCCTTGCATGCATGCTTATGATGGCTTTCCCAGTCATCCTAGTGGTAACTTTACTCTCTCTCTCTCTATATATATGTATTTAAAATGCATGGGGGGATACACATGCTTTTGTAAATTGTGTTCTTTTAGCTTTGCCAAGTGAGAAGTGCAGTTGAGCCCTGTGTAAAGAAATAAGGCGACAATGGTCTTGGGTCTAGTTTCAGAAGGTAGCCACTCTTAAGCAAGGAATCTAACAACAAACAAGGAGCAAATACTTTTTCAGATATATAAATGTTAGGATCATTCTGGCATTGTAGGACAAAAGTTTCTTCTTTTTTAAATGAACTCAGGCAAATAAAATTTGAGGAAGATAATTAGGTAGAAAACTAGCTAGAACTTTGTAACTTCCTTTTGTCTCTTCCCTGAAAAGGGGAAAAAGTGTTAGTTATGTGAAGTCACTTTCTTCAAATGAGGGGGCCTTACAGGAAGCAAGGCATTGCCATGCTTCTTTACAATGAGACCCTCTGTATGATGCTAGAAACAGAGTGGGGGACTAAATCTAGAAGTCCCTGATCTAGGATACAAAAACCTGGGTTGGCTGTCATCTACCATGTGCACTGTGCGTTAGTTCCTTTTATTCTTGCTGTGATCAAATGCCTGACAAGAACAGCACAGAGGAGGAAGGACTTATTTTGGCTATGGTTCGAGGCTTTAGTCCATCATGGCAGGGATGGCTCCTAACTGTGGCAGTGACAGCGTGAGGCTGCTTGCTCACAACATGGTGGACCAGAGAGCCGATGCTACCTGGTCTGCTTGTTTCTGTCCCTCTTTCAGTTTGGGGAAATGAGCTCAAGTAGTGCCATGTTCTTCAGTGCAGTTCTCTCCTCCTCAGTCGCTGCTCTGTGAAAACACCCATACAGACACGCCCAGAGGTGTATCTCCTAGGGGATTTGAAAGCCCATCAATTTGACAATGATGCTTAACTGTCACACAGTGTGATTTGGGTAAGCCACTTTACCACCAGAGCCTTAGTTTGTTATCTGCCAAGTGGGCCATATCGCAGGGCTATTCGGGGGCTTGAATGAGGTAACGAGTGCTCTGGGAAGCTTCTTGTAAGCTGCTCTGCAGTGTCTAGCTGCTTATGGGGAGAGCATGTTTCATTCATCCCATCTGAATTAGAGACACCCCATGGTTATCACTGGAAGGAGCTCCTTCAGTCACGGAGTTCGCGAGAGTTCAGAAGCCCTGAGTTCATCATACAGCGAGTGGTGATGACCATAGTAGTCATGACAGCTGCACCATTGGGTGCGCTGGCTGCCGTCTGAGAGGGAAGCTGTTTGGCTGGAAGTAGGTGCTGAAACTTGTCTGGAAGCTGCTCTTGTGCAGGGTGCCATGGCTTTTCCATTTTTAAAATTATGTTTTTATTTATTTACTTGAGAAAGAGAGGGGGAGGGAGAGAGTGTGAAAGAGGCATATATATATCTATATGTAGATATAGATATAGATTAGATAAAGATATAGACAGAGAGGAGAGAGAGGGCTTTCCAGGGTCTCCAGCCACTGCAAATGAACTTCAGATGCATGTGCCACCTTGTGCATCTGGCTTACGTGGGTACCGAGGAATGTAACCTGGGTCCTTAGGCTTTGCAGGTAAGTGCTTTAGCAGCTAAGGCATCTCTCTAGTCCCAGATTTTACTTTTGTTATAAGTTTGTCCCTTTGGGACACCTGGAAGAAACTGCAGATAATGAAGGTAGAGATGTGGCCAAGGGAGAGTTGAGTCTAAATATTTATATAACTTCTGCTAAAAAAAAAATTTGGAGCCCTTCCTTCATTGAAGTGCTAGATTTGCTCTTCCTGTCTCAAAGTCTGGATCGTGAATATCCATAAACGGCCCATGTGTTTAAGGCCTGGTCCTCAGTTTGAGGTGTCAATAGGAAGTGCCAGAACCTTCAGAAAGAAGTTAGGTGGAGTCACTTGGGTTATACCCTCTAAGGGGACATTCAAGCCCTGGACCCTTCCCAGGGATCTTCTATCACATGCTCCCCACATGATGTACTATGATGCCAGAGGCCCAAAGAAACAGGGCCAAGTGACCATGGACTCAAACTTTGGAAACTATGAGGCAGAATAAATCTTTACTTCCTCTACACTGATTATCTCAGTATTTTGTCACTGAAACAGACAGTTAACTAATTCGTAAGGAATCTGGAATTTAGCAAGATTATTTAACATGTATAAGAGCACATGGCTCACAAAGTGGAGGTGTGTTTCCATGCCAGGCCTGACTCAATGCCCCTGAAATTGTGCATAAGGAAGGGCTCTGTAAGTGATACAATCCCTTGGAAGTGGACACTATCCCTGATGTATTTGAGCCAAGGAGACACCTGGAGCCCAGGGAAGTGTGCAATAGTTTGGTGTCAGCCACAAAGCTGAGGGACAGAAGCTTGACGTCCCCATTCTTGAACAGGGCCCCTCTGTCACAGGAGTGCTTCCTAATCTGTTTTCCTCCCTCTTTGCCTAAAAAAAAAAAAAAAAAAAAGGCAGCCAAGCAATGGCTAACGGGCTCACAAGAGGTTAGGACACATACTTATGAGGCAATCACAGGATTGCTTTCAGCGAAACACATGCTCTTGGTAACAAAAGGAATACAGAAATCAATTTCTTTGAATGTTCTTCAACCTAATCAACCCTGACGCTGCTAAACTGTTCCCGACATCCTCTGGTTCCTCCTCCTTTAAAGCCCCAAATAAAGTATAATGAAATAAGCTATAAGCATTTGGGGGCTATTCAACTCTCTGAAGTGCTCAAGGATGCAATTTGTAGGCAAGATGTTCAGGAATTAAAAAAAAAAATTATGCTGGTGCCAAGCCGCGTTGTACCAATTTCTCCCTGGCCCTGATGCATGTTAGGTATGCATATGGTCCACACATTTTTCAAAAACGTACCCCCAGGTGTCAGGGCCTGTTCTTTGGAGCATATCAACTAAATGTGGACAGACGGGTATGCTGAGGAAATGAAAAATAAAACCCCAGCTGCTCCTCTGAACACTGCTGTCATTTGGAGGCTGGAGTGGGCTGTGCCGTTCTTGCCCAGAGCTTCCAGTGACAGCACCTGGAAAATCAGTAACTGCGGAGCTCCTCCGGGGCAGGGCCGAGGGCGTTCATTCTTCGTCTGCTGGTTGAGCATGGATTGGGGTTACTGAGAGAGAGAAGTGAGTACGAGTGTTAGGGAACAAGGTGAGTGGTTAAATTAATAGAAAAGAGAAGGCCCATTGGAAGATGCTAGTTGAAATAAGCCATGGGCATGTCCCAGACTCTTCCAGTTCCTGCCTGGAAATCCATTGCTGGTAAGAAAAGGGGCAAGGCACGAGTCTCAAAGACTCACCTCGTTGCTCTGAACCTCTTTCTATTCTAATGAGATAGTTGCAGATCACTTACAGCAATGTTTAGCACACAGTAAAGATACACAATAAATATATATTCTATCTCTCCATCCATCCATGTGGAACCCACAGAGTGGTTACACTTGATGTCAAAAGTTAGTGGTGGAAAAAAACCCCGTCTCTCAAAAGGAGCTCAAATTTGAGTGGATGCCATTGTCTAACTCAGAAGTAACCCCAGTGAGGAGGACATTATTTCCCTTCTTTGGGTGACAAAGAAACCAGATGTCAGCACAGTTCCATGACCTGTCCCCAGCCTCTAGTCATAAGGAATGGACCTTGAGGTGTGACATGGCTAAGCCAGCTCTCCAGCCATGTGCTTTGTTGGGACTTCCCATTGTAGAGAAAGAAAATTGAGGCTGGCAATGCCATGAGGCAGGGTACCTGGCACCTACAATCTCAAGGGCTAGCTCTAGGTTCTGCTCACAGGCTTCCTTTCTTAGTGTGGCCCCTGGGCAGGAGAGGTGAAAATCCTAGTAGAGATCTGCTGTTTCCAAACCCAGTGCTCCTTCCAGAAGTCTTGGGGATGTCACCTGCCTCTGCTTAAGCATCTCTAGTGACCTGTGTATCTTTTCCGAGGCAGTACTATTAGACACCAGTGTCTTGATACAGATTTTTCAATCAAATCTCTTGTGACGGGGTAGGTCCTGGTATGCGTCCTGACTGCCGTGAGTGGAGATGGTGGTGATTATAGCAGTGGTTACGTATGGCATGTATCAGATATTTGGATAGCACTTCCCAAATAACAGAAACATATCCTTAAGCTAGCAGTGGTCTCAAGCATTATAATGAAAATGGTTTCCTTTTCTTCTTTTTAAAATGTCTGAAGACCTCCCAGGGCCACATTCACTTCACTTTTCCCAGTTCTGTCACAGAAAGGATAGGCTGCTGGCATTACATGTTCTGAAATGTTTCTATGCTGAAATCATCTCTCCCAGTCAATGTGGTGTGTGGCACTTTGGAGTCTCCATCAATCACTGGGGATTGAGTTGGAGAAAGTACAAATCTTTTTCTAGAAAATCACGCTGGCTTTGGGTGTTCATGCCTGGCTTGACTTGACTCCTTGGTTATGAGTAAGTGGAGAATTTGGTCCAACAGTGTCCTCAGAAGAAACAAGGCCTCCCTGAGTAAATGAAGAAAGGTGGCTCCTTAAATTGGGCTGAAACTGATGGCAGAGCCTGTCTGCCCCACATCTATTTGGTAAACTTCATCAGGACCAGTGCTGGTACTGCCCAGAGCTCAGTGAATGCACAAGATGCCTGGTGCTTAAAAGTGAGGCTTTTAAGCCAGACTTGCTTGACTTTGAATCTGGGTCCTCCATTGTAAATTGGCTCTGAGTATGCTAATATCTCTGTACCTCAGTGTCCTTATCAATAAACTGGAGATGATAATCAAACCTGCTCTGAGCCTTAATGAGCTGTTACAAGGAAATGACTTAGAATAGTACCTGACAGCTAATAAATACTGAGTGATGGGCTGGAGAGATGGCTTAGCGGTTAAGCGCTTGCCTGTTAAGCCTAAGGACCCTGGTTCGAGGCTCGGTTCCCCAGGACCCACCTTAGCCAGATGCACAAGAGGGTGCATGCATCTGGAATTCGTCTGCAGTGGCTGGAGGCCCTGGCGCGCCATTCTTTCTCTCTCTCTCTCTCTCTCTGCCTCTTTGTCTGTCGCTCTCAAATAAATAAATAAAAATAAACCAAAAAAATTAAAAAAAAAAAACTGAGTGAGAGTAGCTATTACCAGCTTTCCAAGACTCCTCAATTCCATCCCTGAATGAAGTCTTATCTACAGAAAGCAACCAATTTTCACTGACTCAGATTGGATGTGACTTTGTTGGTGAGTAGCAGTTGATTTACGAATAACATGTCAGGCTGGAGAGATGGCTTAGCGGTTAAGTGCTTGCCTGTGGGGTCTGAGGACCCTGGTTCGAGGCTTAATTTCCCAGGACCCACATTAGCCAGATGCACAAGGGGGGGCACACATGTGGAGTTCGTTTGCAGTGGCTGGAAGCCCTGGTGTGCCCATTCTCTCTGTCTATCTGCCTCTTTCTCTCTCTGTCACTCTCAACTAAATAAAAATGACCAAAAAATTTTTTAAAAAGAGAATAACATGCCTACAGGTGTAGTTGCTCATGACTATACACTCCAAACTTGGAAGGATGAGAAAGGAGGATTGCTGCAAGATTGAGATTGTGACCAGCCTGGCCTTTACAGCAAGATAGCAAACTAGCTAGATGATAGACAGATACTGTTCTTTTACAAATGTGCTCTTTATTCATTCAGTGCACCCATGAAGACACTGACCTGTGTTCATATGTATGTATGTTGTCTGTTGATGAAACAATATAAAGGATGTTACTATATTTTCCTTTCTGTCTTATCTGTAAGAAAATTCAGAGCACTATCTACTACTTATAAAGGTAAGCATGACTTATAAAGATAAGATTACTACTTACAAAGATAATGCCTCAAAGCATCACTTTCTTACATTTCTGTTAGAATATTTACCCTAAATTAGTGTATCTTAATTCCTACCCCACCCCCATGATGCCTCTGTAGACAGTAAAATATGGTGATTAACAAGAGTTTAATGAATATCACCTTAAGAATCCAGAAGACTGAAATCTCTTAAAATCTTATGTACTAATTTTATTTATATTTTGAACTTGAACCCATTAAGTTTGGTTAAATATTAAGTGCTTTGAATGATCAACTGTCAAGTTTAACTGATGTTCCAGGAAGATGACTTTCTGACTCTATGCTGTGACTCTTTGCAAGAGTCATTGGTGTGATTCAAGTGTTTCTGGCTTTCCCTCACTTTTAGGCATTTAGAAGGATGGCAGCTCTTGTCCCGTTGAATCAGGTGTGGTTGTAAGACTTGCTTTGGCCAAAGGAAGCCTACCAGTTCTCACCAGTTTGCCTTGTGGTGAGCTAGAGCACCCACTTCTGGGCCCCTGAGTGACTGACAAGCTGTGTCCTGCTAAACTGTGCTGGACAGGTTGGATGAAAAGAAGTAAGTGCTGCTGCTTATAGCTGCTGGGAGTTCAGGGCTATTTTGTTACTGCGGCATGACCCAGCCCATCCTGACTGACTCCCACTTCATTCCATCTAGCGAATCTCAACTTTCTGAAGGTAAATCACGAAGTTCCAAGTTTTAAAGTTGTGTGTGTGTGTGTTTGTGGGTAGATAGGAAGGATGGGTGTTTGTTGTATACATATGTGAGTACAGGAATGTGTGTGGCTATAGAGGAGAACAGTGAACATCCTTTTCTTCCTCTTTTTATTTATTTATTTGAGTGTGACAGAGAGAGAGGGAGAGAAAGAGGCAGATAGGGAGAAAGAGAGAGAGAGAGGGAGAAAATGGGCATGCCAGGGTCTCCAGCCACTGCAAACGAACTCCAGACATGTGCGCCCCCTTGTGCATTTGGCTAATGTGGTCCTGGGGAATCGAGCCTTGAACCAGGGTCCTTAGACTTCACAGGCAAGCGCTTAACTGCTAAGCCATCTTTCCAGTCCTACCTCTTTTTTTTTTTTTTTTTTCCTGAGGTAGGGTTTCACTCTAGCCCAGACCTGGAATTCACTATGTAGTCTCAGGGTGGTCTTGAACTCACAGTGATCCTCCTACCTCTGCCTCCTGAGTGCTGGGATTAAAGGTGTGCACCACCACTTATTCTGTGTGTTTCCTTTAGATGGAGAACCTCTCACTGAAGCAGAGCTGCCATTTTCAGACAGGCTGGCTGACCAGCAAGCTCTGGTGACTCTCTGGCCTCCACTCCCCGTAGGACTAAGGTACAGGCGTATGTTGTCACAGACCAGGGACTTGAACTCAGGCAGTCTCAGGCCCTCATGCTTGTGCTGCAAATGTTCTTACCAACCTGCCCAGTATCATCTCTCCATTTTTGTACCAGTAACCTTCTTGCTGCTGGGATAGCGCATCTCACTGTATGGAAGGAATAAATTAGCATATGGAAAGAAAGGACTTATTTTAGGCTTGTAGTTTTGAGGGGAAGTTCCATCATGGTGTAGAAAGCACAGCAGAGCAGGTACCCAGGTCTCAAGGGTGAGCTAGCCCACAGCATGCAGTGGAGCTGTGCTAATAACCCTCAAGGCCTGGCCCAGTGATGCACCTCCTTTAGTAAGGTTCCACCACTAGCTGGGGGCTGAGGAGGAGGCTTGATGACGGACATTGAGACTATGGGGGACACTTAAATTCAAATCACCACACTCTTTACCCTTCTCTGAGGGTTGAGTAGCTATCTCTTCAGTGAGATGAGGACACTAACCACAGATCTTTCACTTGTTTGCATTGCCCTTCAGCATTGGCTTTATTTTGGCTTCATGTCGTATATGTTGCTCCTGATATGTCACTCTCATTAGAATACTACCTCTTCATCTAGCGATTAGACCACTGTATCTTTCGAGTTGTTCAGAGAGGATAATCTGAACTATGTTCAAGACTTACTGAATTGAATTGACTTAGATGATATGGAAGTATAGATTTCTTTCTTTTTTTTTTAAATTAGTTTTGTACTCAGTGAGTACAGTCAAGTTGGTACCATTGTTAGCCTCCTTCCTGACTGCCCCCCTCGGCAGGGACCCTCCTTGTTGTGGAGTATGGGTCGTACATTGTGGGGTTAGCCATCCTTTATGAGTAGGAGGCAATGTCTCTGTGTGTCATGACCCAACATGTGGCTCTGACATTCTTTCCGCCCCCTCTTCTGCAAATTTCCCTGAGCTGTGTTGAATTCATTTTAGGTCTGCTTCAGTGATGAGGTCTTGGGAGCCTCTGCGTCTCTGGATATTTGGTTTGGTAGGAGTTGATTTTTCTCTGTCTATCTCCTTTACTGTTGTGTTGGTACCAGGTTCACCAAGAAAACAGCACCCTTGCTTGTTTCCCCAGTTATTCTTAGTTTCAGCTGGGACCATTTTGAGGTATGATGGGGTGGCTCTCTCCTTAGGATCTGCATCTATCTGAAAAAGAGAAGCAAATTCTCCAACGGTGAGTAAAGTTAGTACCAAATAAATAGGATAACTTTTTTTTTTTTTTTTTTTTTTTTTAAGAGAGAGAGAGAATGTAATATGTGTAGGCCCTCTTGTGGCCCATGATTGGTGGGAGCTTGACAACGGAGAACCAGCTCATTTTTGGATATGGTTCTGACTTGTTTCCCAGCTCCAGCTATGGGTTCCATTCCACTGAGCAGATCAGTTAGCCAAATCAAGAGCAGTCGGTTTCCCACCATGGCTGTGCACCACTATTGCACTTATGTGAGCATCCTGTCAGGTTATTTGCTGTTGAGTAGGTTAGACCATGAGCTGCCTGGACAGGTATTGGTCATGTTCCCCCAGTCATTCATGTAGTCATTCATACCTTCTGGCACTAGAAGTGCTAACTGTCTGGGGACTGACTCTTTTCCAGATTCCAGCCATGTTATGTGCCAGCAGCATATGGTGTCTTCAGCAGTAGGGTCTTACCACTAACCTTTGGTGGGTCCTCAAGTACTCTAGCAGAAATCTGTCTTTCTTTTAGTCAACCATGTAGGTCTCTCTGATCAAAAGCTCATTGTGCACGATAGCCACCTGCTGGTACTGGGAGTTAGGTTTCTTTTTTTGTGATGCTAGAGTCCAAACCCAGGGACTTTCACATGCTAGGCTGGTTCACTAAGCTATAGCCCCAGCCCTTATCAGTATGGGTTTGCAGGTAAGTGCCTTTAACCACTGAGTCATCTCCCAAGTCTTGGATTTGGAAATCACAGATTCCTTGGTGTAGCTTGATGTCATACATGGAATCCTTTTGTACTGACTGATTCTCAGCCCAAACTTATCTTGTCATTGGCAAAACTTTCTCACCTGTGCCAGTGTAGCTCCTGAGATTCATCACATGGGCTGGTAAATAATAGCAACAGTCTAAATTTTCTTTTTTAAAATTTATTTATGAGAGAGAGAGAGAGAGAGGGAGGGAGGGAGGGAAAGAGAGAGAGAGAGAGAGAGGGAGGGAGAGAATGGGCATGCCAGGTCCTCCAACCACTGCAAACGAATTCCAGACACCAGACACATACTCCCTCTTGTGCATCTGGCTTACATTAGTCTTGGGGAATCAAACTGAGGTCCTTTGGCTTTCTAGGCAAACACCTTAACTGCTAAGCCATCTCTCCAGTCCCAGTCTAAATTTTCTTGTCTTGTTTTTCCCACCAATAAGATGGTAATGGCTCTATAGCAGTTGCCTTCTTTTTTTGTATTGTTTTTATGAGAGAGAGAGAGAGAGAGAGAGAGAGAGAGAGAGAGAGAGAGAGAGAGCGAGCAAGAGAGAGAATTGGCATGCCAGGGCCTCCAGCCACTGCAATTGAACTTCAAATGCATGCTCCATCATGTACACATGTGCGACCTTGTGCACTTGCATTACCTTGTGTATCAAGTTTACGTGGGATTTGGAGAGGTGAACATGAGTCCTTAGGCTTTGCAGGCAAGCATCTTAATCTCTAAGCCATCTCTCTAGCCTAGCAGTTATCATGTTATTGCTAGGGCAAACACCTGACCAGAAGTAGCTTAAGGAAGGAAAGCACTTGTTTCTGGCTTACAGTTTTTAGAGAAAGCTTCATTATGGCAGGGAAGGCAAGGCAAGCACAGGCATCTGGGCATCACATCTCCACATCAACAAGAAGGAAGCAGAGAGTGATCTTAGTGTAGCAAGCAGGGTTGGGCTACAACACCCCAAGGCCTATTCCCAGCAACACACCTACCTCCTCTAGCAAGACTTCACCTTTTAAAGGCTCTACAAATTTCCCAAACAGCATCACCAGCTGGGGTAAATGTGAGGGTTAATTATCAACACAGGAACCTATGGGTGACATTTTACATTCAAACCATCCAGGCCCTCATTTACATGTTGCAGGATTCCTGCTGCCCCAGCTGGTAAGATTAAACAAACTGTCATGGGATTTGCATATGTCTAAAACCTCTGAGATAGCTGACCAGTTTGCATAAGAAACTAATTCCTAGACATTAGATATCTGGAAGACACATTGCAAGATGAAGATGAGAGGTGTGGGAAAAATGAGAACCCTGGAATCATCAGATTGAGGTGCCTTGGTGATCTGTTGGTGCATAGCAACTACCCTCCAAATTGAATGCCTTTAAAGAAGTCAGAATTGTCATTCAGATCCCTATAGTAGGTTTGGCTCCCTATGCGGTTCTCATACGGGATCTTATTGATGTCTGAGGGTCACAGGGGAAAGCCGTTTGAAAGCTCAAGTAGACTGGCATCAGAGAGGCTTCTGAGATAGCATTTCCCCTCACATGTCTGGTTCTTTAGCTTTGTAAGGAAACTGGATAAAAGGACATTGAAGGGCTGGAGAGATGGCTTAGTGGTTAAGAACTTGCCTGTGAAGCCTAGGGACCCCGGTTCAAGGCTCGATTCCCCAGGATCCACGTTAGCCAGATGCACAAGGGGGCGCATGCGTCTGGAGTTCATTTGCAGTGGCTGGAAGCCCTGGTGTGCCTGTTCTCTCTCTCTTTCTCTATCTGCCTCTTTCTCTCTCTCTCTCTTTCACTCTTAAATAAATAAAAATGAACAATTTTTTTTTAAAAAAGGACATTGAAGCCATGGATCCTGCCTTTTGGAAGCCATGTGGGGGACAGAATGGAAAATGGGAGAGTTTCAGTGGAACACTGAAACTGAGAGCAAAAGGTATATAAGGTACACTGGGAGTGGGTGCTCTCTGAGGGTTCCTGGGTTCCTGGGCTAATATCTGGAGCATGAGTGACTAGATTCATGAGGATATAAGGACAGGACTGTGGGCAAAGCACAGCTTGGTGAAGCAGGAGGGCACATGAAGCAGGTGGAGGCTGTAAGCTGCAAATGTGTGGGTGTGGAGTGGTGCTGGAAATGATTCCTGAAGGCAAGGGAGAGGTAGAATATGGTGGGGCCCTATGCTCTTGCCAAGGCATCAAGACCTGACTCCATATCTATTTCTTTTCTATCATTTTGCCATTTCCAGTTACTAGGAAATGACACATAGCTATTTGGCAAAGCCCACAGCCCTGAGGTCTTTCTTTCAGGGCACCCCCCGCCTGAGGCTATGAGAATGCAATACTGAGCACCCTAAATCTGACTCAACTTGATTCTCTCCCAGGAGACTGGGAGAGGCCAGGAGGGCAGCCAAGTTGTTAGTGACCTACTAAGTGCTAGACCTCTCAATGGTCCTCTCTGACAGTACCTGTAACAGCTGTATGAACACACTATCATGTATAAATGACAAGTGTCAGACTTTAAGTGATGTGACCTGATTGATGCCTCATAGTGAGCTGGGATTGGTCCCAGGATCGCAATGTTCACAGATACACAAGAAGAAAAGTTAGGAAGAGAAAACTGAGCAACCCGGTGCATGCATCTTATGGGTTTTGGTACAGGGACGCATTGTCTTGTGATGATTGGCTTAGTGTATGGAGCTCAGTGAGGTGCCTGCGGGTGTCTCGCATCCTGTCCTTCTTGTCCCTTCCTTCTTGTTCTCTTTCTTTGCTGTCTTATATTCTAAGATTTAGAGGGGTCAGTCAGTAAGGACATTTCTAAAAGACTTGGAGGGAAAAGTGAAGGCTTCTCAGTTGCTTCAGGGGCCTCCAGGTCAGAGTGATCAAGAACAGGTGTCCAGACAACACCTGCCTGGGCATTCATTAAAATTCTTACAATTTCACTTGACTCACTTGGCTATTCTCAGCAGCTGCCAAGATGCTTCCTGGAACCAGGAGACAGTGGATTCTTTCATATGTACATGTGTGTATATGTGAGTACATATGTGTGTGCGTATGTGTGTGTATGTGTGCGTGCGTGCAGGTGGAGGCCAGAGAACAACCTTGGGTGTCCTCTTCAGGAATGCTGTGTATCTTGTGTGAGACAGGGTCTCTCACTGGCTTGGATCTAACCAAGTAGCTTAGACTGACTTGTCAGGGAGCCCCAGGGATCTGCCCATTTCTGCTTCCCTGGGGCTAGGATTAAAGAAGTGTGCAATTATACCTGACATTTATTTTTAAACCTGGGTACTGGGGATCACACTCAAGTCCTCATACTTTCAGGGAAAGCACATTCCTGACTGACCTATCTTTTCAGTGCTGACACAGTGTTTGCAATTGAGAAAGCATTTCTATGTGGCCACCACTATGGCTGGCCCCCATTGGTAGATCTGTCCTTGTTCCCAGGATCACATTTCCATCACAGCAGAGCGTGGTGAGCCAGCTTCCTTCTCCACTCTCGTCTTCTGCATTTGCCCTGCCATATCCAGGTCCTCTACCACCGCCATGCTCTGGGCCCGTTTCATCATGGCACCCTTTCCGTGTCATGAATCTCCTTTCTCCTTTCTGTCCCGTGAATCCCACCCATTCCCCGAGACTATGCTTACTTATTTGGCAAGTGCCTGTGAGCACCTCCTATGAGCCAAACCCTGTAATAAGCAAAACAGAGTCCCCGAACTTAAAGAGAAACTTAGGTATTGATTGCTTTGAAAATTGTCTTCAGTTTCTTTTTTTTTCTTTTGGTAATTCCTCAAGCATATTTTCGGGCCTCCTGCCGTGAGATCACCCATTTGGAACATCACAGCTACCGGAGCACGTGCCTAATGTCTTTGTCTTTCTGTGAGAGAAGAGACCTTGCACGGTTGCGGCTCGTATTCACAGCGCCTAGCTCGCCTGGAGTGAGCGAGGGGCTGAGTAACTGTGGCTTCTTGTTGCTTCAGTGTTTGAGTTGTCACCAGTCTGCTTCTCAGCACTGGAGTGGGGGACACTACTTCCTTCCCCTGCATGGCAGTTCCCTGCAAAGATCTTTAATGATGCACTTCTCTGCAATGCAAGTGGAAGAACAGGTCTTTGACACGCAGCCAGCAAATCTGGCAGAGTCAGGTTGCTCTCTTTAAGAAGATTAATGAAGAAGGCCTCAAGAGAAGGGATGGGTGAACTGGTTGCTAACAAGTAAGAACCAGCCGTAAGCTCAACCCTATTTCGGGAACACACCAAAGCATTATCTCTATGGCTGAGCTTGGCTTGGTTCAAGTAATCCTTCTCCTCCTCTTTGTGCCTCCATGGCTCCCACACCCACCACAGCTTCTCAAAGTCATCCTTGTTGAGTCGTGAATCACGACACACTCGCCCTCCATCCTCTCTGGCTCTGGCACTTTTCTATTTTGCTGTCCTATGAAGAGAGAAAGGACTGGGGGTGGAGGGATAGTCTTAGATAAATAAACCACTTCTAGTCTTTCAAAGAGAAGGAGGCTCCGAGGGGGCCCATGACCATGATTCATGGCCAGAGGAAGGTGTGGGAGAGGGAGGAGGGATGTTGGAAGAGGATCAGAGGGGAAGGAAAGGAGGCGGGGCTGTCTGGTGGGGAGGGGTGGGAAAGGTGAACCACCAGGTCCAGATAAGGTGTGTGTGGAAGGTTTGAGGGAGGTGGGTGAAAGACCGTGGGCAGAATGGGAGCACAGATGGGTACATTTTTAAAAGCTCATTTCATTTTATTAATGTAGCATATTTGCATTTCAAGTGATCACAGATAAAAGATAGCAAACTAAGAGAAAATGCTTGTAATGAGCATGACAAAGATACTGATAACAATATGGAAAGTTATGCAAATCAATAACAAAGCATCAAAGTAGTATGTTGGTGGAAAAATGAGCTAAAAGTTTAAAAAAACCAAATGAAGTGAAGTGCTGATATAGTTCAGATGTTAAAGACACTTGCTTACAAAGCCTGGTGGCCTAGGGTTCAACTCAGTACTCACATAAATCCAGATGCGCAAGGTGGCACATATACCTGGAGTTCTTTTTGCAGTGGTAAGAAGTCCTGGCATGCCCACACTCATTCACTCACTGTTTCTCTCTTCTCACAAATGAATAAGTAAAAATATTAAGTAAAGAAATAAAGCAAAGCCGGGCATGGTGGCGCATGCTTTTAATCCCAGCACTCGGGAGGCAGAGGTAGGAGGATCGCCGTGAGTTTGAGGCCACCCTGAGAGCACAAAGTGAATTCTGGGTCAGCCTGAGCTAGAGTGACACCCTACCTTGAAAAACCAAAAGAAAAATAAAAAGAAATAAAGCAACAAAACAAGAGACTTGAAGTTGAATGTCCTCCCTTGGGAAGCCCCTGGCTTTCAGATATCCTCTGAATTTCCAGCTTTTGTAGGTGGGTCCTTCTTCACTAGGTCCCATCTCATATAACTCCACCTCCCCCCCCCCCACATTGCTTCTCTTGTCAAATGTGAGCACTTAAGGGTGAAATCCTTGTCACGTTCAGTCTTGTAAGCCTAAACATGTACCCTGTCTCTTCTTGACCCTGAATTCAGTCATGTGACCCAGCATGTGATCAGTGTGGCCCGAGTGAGACACAGAACATCTGGAAAGAGGACCATCTTGGAGAAGTGGGAACATATGGTGATAATGTGTTTGAGATGCCTTATATATTAGAAGTCAGTTGGATTTCATAGTATTGGTTTTATTACCTTTCTCCCAAATTTCTGGATTTTTGCCTTCCCTTATATGAAGATGTATTTTGCTGAAATGATTAATTTTACAAAATTCCTGCAGGCCAAGCAGGCAGAGGTGTGCATTTAGGTTTCACATGGAGATGCATGCTGTGGTAACCTGGCGTTTCTGTTTCAGTTTAGTGTATGTTTGTGTTTCAAGCTTCCTTTCCTAACAGGATCTCAGATGGAAAAGTGATATATGTCAACAGACCCAGCATGCAAGGTTGAATATGTACTGTAGATGCCATACATTTTTGCTTATACCATTTAGAACCGTGTTAAGGGACAGGCAGTTTTCAACATATGTGTTTATTATACAGACAAGGAAACGGCTTGGTCTTTTGAGGGACAGAAGTGAGCTGTGTGAGAACAATTCTGAGGCTAAACACCCACAACACATCCAAGTCATCAATAAAGCCTGAAAGAAGTTTTGTGTGTTGCTTTTGTGGCATGGTAAGAGTCCCTCTTCTGGGACACTGGGGGGCAGTATGGTATAGTGCACGGAGCTCAGGAGCTGGCTGTGGGTCTGAAAGCCCTGTGCCCTTGTGCAAATTAAGCTACTACTCTCTCAATTTCCATGTCCCAAAGAGGGAATAATCCCAGTGATCCTTATTGGATTACGGTGAGGACCACATAAGAACTAGATATAGAAAATGCTTTTGTGAAGTGAAACACATGATTCTAATATCATTGTAAGTATATAATTTGGAGGAACCTTCCTGATTAAAAACCATTTCTTCCAAATCTTCTGTTAATGTTCAAATGCACTGTATAAAACACCACCACTCAAAGAAAAAAAAAAAAAGTATTCTTGGAGAAGGAGATGGGGAGGAGCAGCCCAGGACAGACAGGTCCAACTGTGATCTTGCCATTTCCTATTGGAAGGCAGGTAGTTCAGGATTGACAGGTGCATTTGGCCGCGGAAGAGGAAAGGGATATTCAAGAGGTCAGGAAAACACAACACAGTGACCTTAGGGCTGTCCGTTGCAGGAGTTATAGACAAGAAAACATAGGCATAATGTGCAGAAGAACTTTCTGGCAGAGCTGCTTCCTGAGCCGAGCAGCGCTTCCTATCGCTAGAGCTGTGCAAAGGGGAAAGGTGACTTCTTGTTGACACTGGTGCCAAGCAACAGAGGTGCCTGGGCTGCACTTTGCTGGCGGGACAACAGAAGCAGAAAGTGATCTTGGGCTGGACAGCATGCGACATCGAGGATGTGGAGGGGACTTCTCCACGTGTTTCCTTATGTTCAGTCATTCGTGAGTTTACCAAGTCTGCGTGCCTTTTTCTACTTATTTAATGTTTTTTATTTTTATAATATTGATTACAAACTCTTTCCTCCCCTAAGAACAATGGTGATTGATGTAGGTAAATTCAGAACAATTTGAGTCAAGTGTCCGGATGAAATTGGAACTATTAAAATGAAAACAACTCCATGCACATAGCACCTGAAAGCACCCCACGAATTGTTGTCCAGGTGTTGACTTGGCTGAGGACGCACGTTCTACCGCCACAGTTCACCTGTGCTCTGCTCCGCCTTCAATAAGAAGAAACCTTGAACATCTTCATATCTCTAGGGACAGGAGGCCCAGTTCTTCTGTGGAAGTGGCTCTGCCAGAAAGTTCTTCCTCAACTCTCACTCCTGGGTCATATAAACCACATCCGTTGTCATTTGGCCAGGATGGCCATTCAGAAATTGTAACTGACTGTTCTGACCCTGTACTCCAGCCAGACTGGACACCTCCAGTTCCATCTAGTGTTCCTCTGCTAGTGTGGTTCCAAGGATCCTAGATATCTTTTGTCACTGTTCTCTGAAAGACACCGTTTACAAGGATGTTTCTTAGTTTGTAACTTCTAGCACAAAACAGTGTGGTTTGAGCCAGTAAGTGGGAGTGCAATTGTCCACTCCCTCATTCCAGATCTGTTACCACAGTTAATACAGTTGGAGTGATACCACTTTATGACACACTACCAGGGCTCAGGGGTCCTATAGAAAATGACTGATTTTATGGCAATGCAAATGCCTCCTGTATGCAGCCACACCCTTCCCCGACCACCTGGTGCTGGTAGAAAGGGTAAGGGCTATCTGTCATCTTGAGCAGCACTCTTCCAGTCTCTGTGATTATGCATGCATTTCTAACATTTGCTTCTTTGTTAATTACATTTACTATTAAAAGTCCATCTCCAGTTTCCTATATGGTATAAAATGCATGAATATCTATTATTTATGTGAATATTGGAATCCTAATGGTATGAAATAGGTTAGAAATTAAAATTCTAATGATTTTACTCTCACCTGATTAAATTCTGTTACAGACCAGCTGAGAAGCTTCTCCTAAGACCCAGAATAGCCCATGCTAAGCATAGCAGTTCTCCACATGAAAGGACTGAATCTCCAGCTCACCATAGCACACAATCTCATTTTCAAACTTTCCAGATAGGGACAGCGACACCCCTGGGTGTACGTTTGGAAGAAGAGCAAAGGAGAGGGGCAGACTCCTCTCTACCCTCATCCAACAGCCTTATTAACACTTTGGGTGGGAAGGAGACTTCTTCCATTGAGGCCACTGTTTTTTTTTTTTTTTTCCTTTTCTCTCGTTACCTCTCTCCACCTCACATTCTGTGCATTTTATACCAGAGATGTCCTTGGAGTTCACATGCTGAAGAGAAAATTGTGTGTTTGGATTCTGGAGAGGACAGGAGAATGGATGTGAGTATGATATGGTTGGAAGGGGAAATGCCTCCCACAGACTTGTATTTTAAGAATTTTGTCCCCCAGCTGCTGGAACTGTTCTGGGAAGTTGTGAAACCTCTGAGACATGGTATCTATCTGGTAGACATCATTGGCCATAGGGGTTGGCCTTTGAGGGTGATAGTCTGGCCTGATCCCAGTCCAGTCTCTGCTTCCTGATTCTCAAGATGGGAATGAACTGTACCCCAGGCTTCCCACCATGATGGACTGGTATCCCTTGAAGCCACAAGACAAGATAAACCCTTTTTCCCTTAAGCTGCTCCTTTCAGGCATTTTGTCACAATGACAAGAAACGTAATCTGTACAGAGTGAGATTCCTCCCATGAGGAAACTCACTCTGTACAGACTGGCTGTGGGAGGAGTTCAGAGAAGCATGAGCAGAAGTGAATGTAAGTGTGAACTCATACCATGAGGAGAGGTTGGACAACCAGAGAGGCCTCTCACCACCAGACGATGGTGTGGGACAGGAATGTCACCGTCAGATGTTTGAAGGGAGTCCATTATCCTACAGGTACTCCGTGAGCAGAGCAGGGTGGCAAGGAGAGTTCAGTAAAGAAAATACTGTCCAGAGCTATCAGAAAGTCAACTGAGCTCCCAGGGAGAGATGTTCTGCCATTCTTGAAGGTGATTAAGGATGAGTGGGCCAGCAGCTGCTGAAAGGTCGTTGTTGAGTCTCCCCGCCACCCAACCCTGCCCATGCTGGTGGCTTGGACTGGAGGGCTGCTAAGTTCCCACAAATCCTGACTCTGAGATGTATTGTTGGGCGTGATAGAGTAGTGACTACTCCAGGGTCATCACTTCATGATTTCCCTCCAGGAACCTGTTCTATACTTCCTGGCATTCTGACACCTCTGCTTCTTCTAATGGGCTCAGTGCTGCCCTCTTCTGCTCAGGGAGGTCAGAAACAACAGGACACTGGTCTGGCAGGGGACTGGGCTAGATGCCACTTGCAGGTGGAGGTGGGTGTGCACCTTCAAAGGGAAATGTCACCTACATCACCTCAATGGGCTCCTGGGTTCAAGACATTTTCATGTGGTCCTATCTGCATTCCTTAAAGTGGATGTGAGATGTGAGCAACCAATGGGACATTCAATCTTGCTCTTAAAAGTAAGAAGACATTAGGAACACAGCTCATAGGCCAGAGACACCTCCTCTTGGGCTACCTACCTCCTGTGGTGACTTGGCTAACACATCCTAATAACTGACCTCGATAATATCTTGAAGATCCATTTAGTTCCCTCTGCTGCTGTAATGGTTTTGGCTCTTCTCATGTCTCACCAGGACAGTGACAAAGGCCTTTTTGCTGCTTGGTCATCATGAGAATGGCCATAACCCACAGTTTCCACGTCATGTGTGCCCAGGATAACCTGTAACAAACTCAGTCCTTCACAATCAGAACCCTTCACCACCTTTTCTGTTTCTCTGCCCTCTGGCCCAGCCCATTGTTTCCTTGATGTGTTCTTGCCTTGGGGCCTCTAGACTTCAGCATATAGGGTTTTACATTCTAGGATGCCCTTATCCATTTTACCCTGTGTGGAAAACTCATAATCCTCTCTTATGAACTTCTCATATATCACATGTCTCCTGACTCATCCAGACAGAGTGAGATCTCCCACATGGCCGTCTCTCGAGATCTCTGAGCCAATGCAGTGCTGTATGCAGAAAGATCTGAGTTGTCTCTGCCTTAGAGGCTCATGTGTGCTCCCCAATGACAGGGATGGAGATGTGGAATAACATTTCATGCATACCCATGAAATAATCATCCAAAGAATGAATAACCAAATCCCATGCCTAAGGGCTGGTTTGTCTTAGCATGCACAAGGCCTTGACTTTGATCCCCATAATTACTTTGCCCTGATCCCATTTCTGATCATCTTGGAAAGATGCAGGATATTAAAAGTCACCTAAAATAACTTCTTGTGTTATTCAGGGCCAATGAGTGTGGAGCCAAGAGAGCACTGTATTAGTGTCCGTCAGTTGTTGTAACAAAGCAGCACAGACTGGGAGACTCAAACAAGAAGCTTTTATTGATTATCTCACAAAGCTGAAGCTTGAAAGGCTGAGACTGAAATCAGGGAGAGAGAGAGAGAGAGAGAGAGAGAGAGAGAGGGAGGGAGGAAGAGCAAGAGCAAGAGCAAGAGCAAGAGCAAGAGCAAGAGCAAGAGCAAGAGAAGGAATTAGTTCCCAGTCCAGTTTCTGGTGTTTGCTACAACGTTTGAGGTTTCTCGGCTGCAGAAGCATCACTTTTATGCCTCTGTCTGTTCATGGTGCTTTAACGGGGTGGGTGTGTCTCCAAGTTTCTCCCCTTTAAAAGACATTGGCCATATTGGGTCAGGGTTCACCCTAGGGGTCTCAGGTTAATACTGAGGTCACACTGAGGGGTTGCACTTTAAGACTTCAACTTATGGGTTTGAGGAGGATACAATTCAATTCATAACTAGTACAGACCCCCGAGGCTGCATCTTTGACATTTTCTCTATATCTTTGGAAAATCCAATGCTAATTTTTGTTCATTCATTCGTTCATTCATTCATTCATCAATCAAAAGTTATTGGGTGCCCACTATGTCTCAGGACTCACAATTGTTCTCTGTAGGCAGAGAGGCCTCAACTGGTCTGTGCTCTTCCTGTCGAATGAGACACGATGAAGTGTCCGCAGCGTATCTTTGGTCGGCATCTTCAATGGAGCCTTGTGTCATTCGATTGGGACTCTGCCTCATCAGCTATTTTAATATAGGTTTCACAACCCGAAGAATAGGCTTGTGGCTGCCAAATTTCAATCTGACGCATAACCTGGTGGGTGATCTGTTTGGAGCCATGGCTGAGCCACGTTGTTGCTCACTCTCCAATCTCACGGTTCTGGTTTCAGGAGGGGCAGGTGCCACTGATTTGCAAAGGAAGTAGCAGCTCATGACTCCTAAGGGCCTACTGTGTTTATAACATAGGCAGTGCCTGCAGGGCCAGGTCCTCCAGCACTGCTGTGATGGCCAGGGACCCCCTCCTTCTTGCTGCACCCACCAGAGCTGTCCGCATCATTTAAAAGTCTTCACCATGTGCTTACCAAGTGCCCTGGACTTTATCATTTAATGAATGACTTTTGTTGTTTAATCTTCTCTATAATGTGAGCTGGGAATTACAGAGTGAGCATTTCTAGTCTGAAACTACAGAATCTGAAGTGCTTTACAGTCCAAGAAGTTGAACACCAGCCAATATAATGTTCCAAGTAGAAAATTCCGCATCTGGCCTCATGTGATGAGCTTTCTTACAGTTAAAACATGGATTCAGGGGCTGGAGAGATGGCTTAGTGGTTAAGGCCCTTGCCTGAAAAGCCTAATGACCCAGGTTTGATTCCCCAGTACACACATAAAGCCATATGCACAAAATGTCACATGCATCTTGAGTTTGTTTGCAGCAGCTAGAGACACTGGCACACACATTCTCTCTCTGTCTCTTTCTACTTGCAAATAAATAAATAAATAAACAAAAGTTAAAAACTATGGATGCACTCTGAAGATTGTACAAAGTCACCTTCAGGTATGAATAAAAGATGCATGAGGAACACACATGAATTTAGTATAATATTGGGTCAAATCCTCAAGATATTGTATTAATATATGCAGATATCCAAATCTGAAAAAAATACAGTTCCTAAACTCTTGTGATTCTAAGTATCCAGACAGGAATCCTCAACCTGTAGTGTCATGACCATTTCACCATGACACACTCCCTTAATCATGACCCAACTGGCCTGAGGAAAAGATAGAAAGGGGTAGATTAGGATCTCACATCCACATGTGTTTTGCTCCACAGTGGGGGCTTTTACCTTTTTCTCTCCATCCATTTCTCTTTATTTAAGGAAAATTATAAATGCATCATGTATGTCACATGATGTTTTGCTATACATACATGGTGAATGGGTTACTATATTCATACTAATTAACATCCATTCTTTACAAATCATCATTTTATTTCAGTTTCAAGCACCTAAAATCTAATTTCTTTTGTAAATTTGCAGTGTACAATATAGAATTAGTAAGGATAGTCACCCTCCCATATGTTAGATATCTAGATTCACTAATTTTCCGTTAATGTAATAATAGCATACTTTTGACTAGCATGACTCTGTTTTCTCATTATGGTAACCACCATCCTCCTCTCTGCATCTACATATTTCACTTTTGTAGATTCCACATGTGAGATCATGTGGCATTTTTATTCTTGTATCTGGTTTATTTTACTTATCATAATATCTTCCAGGTTCATCTCTTCTCTTGCTATCTCTAGGTACATAGAGTGGATCATGTCACTTTCTTGCTACAAATCATCTGCATTTTCCTATTTCCTACAGCGGGGACATCAATGCAGACATCTGAGAACATTAATTCATAACATAGAAGTATGTGTGCTTGAGAGAGAGAGCGGTGGGGGAGGAGAGAGAGGGAGACAGGGAGAAGAAGGAAGGGAAGGAGAAAGAGAGAAAGAAAGATTTTTTTCTGGCAGGAGGACCCAAAGCTTGGTCAGACTCAAAACAGGCTCCTGACCTCAAAGGCTAAAGGGTTGCATGTGGTAGGCATGCACTTGAGACGCAGCACTGCCTGACCTCTGTGTTCCACACTGCTTTTATTTCTTGCCATTTTCCGTATGTGCAGTTCTGTTGTTCTGAATAGCTAGCAACTTTCTGGAAGTTTCATTGTAGTCTCACAACTCTAGGCCTGTCTGATGTGGCTCCTCCAGCCACTGCTGTTCTCTTCCTTACTGGACACAATCCAATCCATCCTTATTATATGGTGCTCAGCCTCCCAGACACAATGGGCTGCTTCTTTGTTCCTTGCTAATATCCTGTCTTCCTACAGGTGTGGAGAACTCCTTGTACTGATCATGCCTGGGAGGCAACTGTCTGAGCCTGGAGAGCTCAGTGTCCTCTTTGTGTTTCTGTCCTGCCTGGCTTAGGACATTATCTGTTTCAGTCCCTATATGCTGAATGGCGCTTAAAAACATTAGGAGACATTTAATTTTTCTCTGGGTCCCATAATGCAAGAGATACACTTTAAACTCTGGCCTTGGAGGCCAGGGCTAACTTCTATTTTATAGTCTGTGTTTTGCTGCCAGCCTCATTTTCTGGAAATATTTAATTCTGGAGAACCAAGTTTGTAAAATATATGCATTTTGTGTGCCGCCTCCTCCTCCTCCTCCTCCTCCTCCCCTTCCTCCTCCTCCTCCCCCTTCTCTCTCTCTTTCTCTCTGTCGTTTGTTGTGTGCTGTTGAGGATTGAGTCAGGGCCTCATGCATGCTAGGCAAGTGACTACCTCTAAGCTACAACCCATCCCTCACCTTTCTGGTTTTTTTTTTTTTTTTTTTTTATGCTAGAACCAAACTATTTAGGTTAGAATTTTGGTTCAGGCACCAGTGGCCTTAAACTTCAGTGATTACATTTGTTAAATGGAGATAGTAAAGTTTCATGAGTTAATCACGTGATACTTGTTTTTTGTTTGTTTGTTTGTTTTGAGGTAGGATCTCACTCTAGCACTCTAGCTCAGGCTGACCTGGAATTCACTATGGAGTCTCAGGGTGGCCTCGAACTCACAGCGATCCTCCTACCTCTGCCTCCTGAGTGCTGGGATTAAAGGTGTGCGCCACCACGCCCAGCTCCATGTGACACTCTTGAAAGAATGTTCACTTGACCTTAATGACCATGGCTTTTGCATGCTCTCCTCCTGCTTTCTGTCACCTTTTTCTTTTTCTTTCTGAGTCTAATGTACTCAGTCCCCTTTCTTAGATCTCCATCTTTCTATTTTCCCCTGCCATTCTTTGGGCCATGGTTTCTGATCCCCAAGTCTCCAGAGCCTGAGCTCCCCTTGGAGGAGATGCTTGGGCCTCTGTGTTGCCTACAGTGGGGTCCCACGACCTTCCCCTGAGCAGCCCTGCTAGGTGAGCTCCTGATCTGGATAGCAGTGTGTGTGTGTGTGGGGGGGGGGGGGGTGCATTGCTGGGCCAGTGGGGGTGGGGGACTTCCTTCTCTTCCATGCCTCTCTTCTTGCCAAGGGTCAGAAGGACCCTAAGTCATCCACTTGCAATGTACTTTAGAAGCTTCTGGACTCTGAGAGCAAGAGGGTGCCTTGCTTGGGTGCTCTTCACACACAAGCCAGGAGTGAGGGCAGCTTCTGCTTCTGAACGATGTTCTCAAGTCAGAGGTAGCCTCCCAGAGCGCAGCTGAAAAGGGGAGCCATCCCTCAACTGCTGCTGGCTGCTGGCTCCGCCATGGGCTCTATCAGTTCCTCTTCCTCAACCTTTCAAGTCCACCACAAGCCCTGAGTACCTTCACTTTCCTTGTATTCCACAGCTCCCACTTCTATATACAGGGTTCTTAAAACAAGTCTTTGGCTAGAGCCCAAGCAGTATAAATGTAGATCACAGGGAGTTTATTTCTTGAGAGCTAGAAAAAGATATGAAACCCCAATTTTCTATCTTGCTTTTGGATAATGTGATTTGAGCATGAAGAACTTCTTTTACATGCATTATCTTTCTCCTACCCAAGTAAATACAGAGCCTGGCTTAGATCTATCTATCAAGTGTCCAAATGAAGCAAAACTTGCCACTATCAGGCTGTCTGAGGATTCACAGTTGAGCAAAATCTCTGTGGTCTAAGCTGCATATATATATATATATATATATATATATATATATATTTTTTTTTTTAAATTTTTATTTATTTATTTATTTGAGAGTGACAGACACAGAGAGAAAGACAGATAGAGGGAGAGAGAGAGAGAATGGGCGCGCCAGGGCTTCCAGCCTCTGCAAACGAACTCCAGACGCGTGCACCCCCTTGTGCATCTGGCTAACGTGGGACCTGGGGAACCGAGCCTCGAACCGGGGTCCTTAGGCTTCACAGGCAAGCGCTTAACCACTAAGCCATCTCTCCAGCCCTAAGCTGTATATTGTTAGTATCAGCTAGTTAACCTTCAGAGACAGGGGACATGCTTCCTTGTGTATCCCCCAGTCCTAGAGTGAGCCCCTCTCTGTCACCCTCTAGAGCAGGCCCCTCTCTGCCATCCTTCTCCCTCAGCCTCTCCTGCCCTCCTCCAGTGCACAGCACGGCACTTCTAGAAAGACGTGGCTTTCCTGAAGAAGCTCTGTGTTTCCTGAAGGAACCTTTGCGATAGAGACTAGGGTTATCAGGACCTTGACGGTTCTGCTTACTGCGGCACTTTTGCTGACATGCAAGTTATTGAAGGGCAGGGGCCCCTTTCCTAGCCCAGAGGCAGGCTGCATGCTGTCACAGGGGTTCTAAGGACACAGAGCACTGGGCAAGCTCCCAGGTTAATTGGGGCTTATCCCTTGCTTCATTCATTCAGCAAATATTGAGTGACTTCCAAGTACCATGCTGAGCCCTGGGAAACCAGGGTAAATAGAACCTGGCCCTGGTGTCAAGATGCTCACGCTCCCTACCGGGGAAATAGAAATGTAAATAAATAAGCAGGTGCAGGGTGCTAAGGTGGGCCGGGGGGCTGTAAAAATGCATGGTGGGGTCATCCAATTCTCTGTCTCTGTCTGTCATTTTGTCCTTCAACACAACTCTGAGGCCTACTAAATATTTGTTTTGGATTGTGAGATTATACTTGCATATTTGCCAGGAATAAGAATTTGCTTTTAACTCCCTCATGTATCCTCAAAAGTACTCCCAAATTCCTATTGTTCCGCAGTGGGGAACAGTGGTCATGCAAAGTCTGCAAGAGCAAAAATCACACCAATTTTATTCACTAATGTATACCTAACTTTAGTAGAAAAGCTATTAAAGAGTATGTTGCAGTCAGGTTCTCACTGCTGGTAGAAATCACTCAACCAACAGCAGCTTGTGGGAAAAAGAGGTTTATTTTGGCTTACAGGCTCGAGGAGAAGCTCCACAATGGCAGGGAATATGATGGCATAAGCAGAGGGTGGACATCACTCCCTGGCCAACATAAGGTGGGCAACAGGAACAGGAGAGTGTGCAAAACACTGTCAAGGGGAAACTGGCTATAACATCTACAAGCCCGCCCCCAGCAATACACTGCCTCCAGGAGGCGTTAATTCCCGAATCTCCATCAGCTGGGAACCTAACATTCAGAACACCTAAGTTTATGGGGGACGCGTGAATCAAACCATCACAGAGTAGATCAACATTTGTTGAGTGAATTAATGAAAGAGTTGGTGAAGGGAAGATGTTCTTTGGAGGTGCTTTTAAAACTTGAATTGGGCTGGAGAGATGGCCTAGTGGTTAAGACATTTGCCTGCAAAGCCAAAGGACCTTGGTTTGATTCTCCAGGACCCATGTAAGCCAGATGCACAAGGTGGCACATGCATCTGGAGTTCGTTTGCAGTGGCTGGAGGCCCTGATGCGCCCACTCTCTCTCTCTCTGTCTGCCTCTCTCTCTCTCAAACAAATAAATTAATTTAAAAAAAGATTTAAAAAGCTTGAATCTCAGAGTAATGTGAAGAACTTACTAAAATGAAGGTTTTGGGACTAGAGAGATGGCTTAGCACTTAAGGTGCTTGCTGCAAAGCCTGAGAATGCACGTTTGAATCTCCAGGTCCCACGAAGCCAGATGCCAAGTGACACCAGTGTGCAATGTCACACATGCACACAAGAGGACACACACTCCTGGAGCCCATTCACAGCAGCTGAAAGGCCCTGGTGCACCCATTCTCTCTTTCTCACCTCTCCCTGTCTCTCTGCCTCTTGCTCTCTTTCTGTCTCTCTCCCTCAAAAACAAAATAATTATAAAAATGAAGGTTTTTATGCCCAAAGACATGCAGTAGTTCTGGGGTGGAGTGGAACCCAAACAGCATTTCTAGCTGCTCCCAGGGGTGTTTATCCTCCTGGGCTAAGGGTCACATTTTGATAACTCTGGCCTAGGTGGTCTTCTCTACCAGAGACGGGTAATAGCACCCTTCAATGTTGTTCCCAAAGAACTGCCATGGGGCAGGGTTTGGCCCTCCCCAGTGTCTTAGCAGGGGCCAGTACTGGGGTTCTACTAAATGTGCATGGTGGCCTAACATCACGTAGGTGTTTATCACAGCCGGTGGAAACGCGAATATGTGCCTTCACTAAATGGGTCTGCTTGTGAAAGAAGCCCTTTTGTCTGTCACAAGGCTCATTGTACCTTCTTGGGCAATCAGCTTCTTCAAGGAAGAGGACCAGCTGTTGTGGCAATTTGGGTTTTTGCTTACTCATCCTCAGTGCCTCTTCATGCTGAGTAAGTTTTAATTGTCTTTGACATTGAGCAAAGAGCCCCATGCTGGCCACCTGGGTGTGCTAACCTCTTACCACACCGTGAGGAACACGCTGACTTCAGGCCCGCTTAGCATAGGCCCATCATGGGCTTCTGAGAGAAGAGGTCTGACTCAGCCTGTGAGAGGCTCTGTGGTTTCTTCCCTTTCCACAAGAATGTGGAGACCTGTGTCACGGCCCAGAATTAATGCAGAGCTCATGTATGGGGGCAACATGGAAACCACGATACTATAGCTGCTTTCCACTTTCCACTGGCTTGATGGATTAAGCAGTGTGATGAGGTACAAAGACCTTTTCAGTCCTTGAAGACACTGCTTGGGTGTTCCCTGGACTGTGCCGGATGCTCTTGCCTGAGAACCCATCACACTCTTTCTCTCTGGTATAGCCTGCAGTAGGCATTACTGTGCCCACCAGACTTTGTGCCTGACTCCTTTGCCAGATATGGTGATCTCTGAGTACAGGGATCTTCTCCTATCGTGTCTTTAGCTATAGAGTCCAGAACAGGGCCTAGCATATGGTTAGCTCACTCTGAGGCTGTTGGAACTTGCTAAGAATTATGTCGCGCCATGCCCACATCTGAGCTTGACTCTCTATTGCTGTGTGATTTCTTACATCTCTGAACTTCACTTTCCTTTTCTAAGAAAAAAAAATGAGGGTGATATGGATCTGAATGCTGGCTTTCCCCTAGCTAGACTTGATTCTGTGGGTTTCATGAGTGCTGTCTCATTTAATCCTTCTAACCTCCTTACAGTAGTTAAAGCCATGGAGGATCAGAGAAGTTAAGACATCTTCTAAGCTTTATTGATAAACTGACTGGCTGATTCCAGAAGCTGCATTCTTTTTTTAAAAAAAGTATCTATTTGTACATGTGTGTGTGTGTGTGCACACATGTGTATGTGTATGTGCATGTATATGTGTGCCAGCATATCATGCCACATGCGTGGCTGAGGGATTGAATCTTGACTGTCTGATAGGCTTTGCAAGCAAGTGCCCTTAACTGCTGAGTCATCTCTTTCTCTCTAGTCCTAGAGCCTGTATTCTTTTTTTGTATTTTGTTTTTGTTTATTTATGAGAGAGAGAGAGATAGAGAGATAGAGAGAGAATGGGCACGCCAGGGCCTCTAGCCACTGCAAACGAACTCTAGACACATGCGCCACCATGCGCATCTGGCTTATGTGGGTTCTGGTGAATTGAACCTGGGTCCTTAGGCTTCGCAGGCAAGTGCCTTAACTGCTAAGCCAGCTCTCCAGCCTGAGCCTGTGTTCTTAACCACTGTAGTATTGGTTCTCAATGGGGAAATTTTTGCCTCCCAGGGCATATTTGGCAATGTTGAGTTGATGTTTGTTGTTGCAAATGCTGGGAAGAGATGTTGCTGATACTTAGTGAGAAGTGGCCAAGGTGCTGGTGAGTGTCCTGTAGTGCTCAGGCCCAGTCCTCATAGCAAAGAATGATGTGCCCAAAATGCCAGCAGTGCCTGGTGGGGCGCATTCATTCCATGTGCTGCTTCCATGAAATGGCACGTGCTAGGAGCTGGGCCCAGAGGATACTCACAGTAATGACATTCCTTCTCAAAGTTCCCAGGATGCAACCCAGAGAAGAAGCGCTACCCAGGCTCCAGTTTTCTTCAGCACTCGAGTTCACATCTTAATGGTTCCCGTCTGCTTGGCATCTGTAACTCAGGAGTTCCTGCCTTTGTGAGACGTGCTGACAGTTATCAAGAATCAGGGCAAGACTCTTCTTGGGAGAAATCCAACTTCCCTGAGATCTGGCAGGTTTCAGACATTCCACACAGAATGCACACCTTCCCGGCCCCTGACATCATGGCTCACATGGCTCAGGATGGCTGGGCTTTGTGCAGTACGTTTCTCCTTCCACAGGAACTGACATTTTTCACTTTCTGCATAGAAGGCCTTGGAGGGTATTTGCTGCTGTCAGTGAGGTCAGCTCATGAATGGTGTCGTGGTCCTTGGAAATGGATGAACCAAGGAGGAACATGACAGATGGCCTGTCACCTGGACAACAGCAGCTGCACCTCGAATACTGGGCACTTTGTCTTCACCACTGTCTCACCAGATGACCCTGGGCAAGTGCTTTCTCACTGCCAGCACGATGGCCTCCACCAGCCCTAGGAAGCCTTCTGGGCAATTGCACAGAAGGGATATTTTTATATATAAAAGAGGAAAGGAAGCAGAAGAGAAAAGCAACTTGAGAGAGTACAGCTCTGCCCAGGGAACTGTAGTAAGCTACATTTGGGGTCTTGTTTCCTTGCAAACTCACATTAATTCCTGCTTAGAGAATTAATTAACTGTAGGGTGCAGTTAACTTAGTATCAACTTAGTGTAAGATGGAGGTCAGCTACTGTTTGCAGCAGTAAAGGGATGTTGAAAGCCTGTCTCTTAATACCCAAATGCATCCTATTTTTTGGCCATGAGCTTGAAGAAGTTTGACTAAAGATGTGGTTGAGCTGCAGTAGCAGCAGAGATTCACTCCGAAGAACTGATGGCCAATAATGAGTGATTATTCTACCTTGGAATATGAGCAGAAACCACTAGCTGTTCTGAGATCAAAGGAAAAGCCACTGGTCTGAACATGTTCCCTGCTGGAATTTATGAGCTGAAGAAAATCCATTTTTAAAAATATTTGATTTATTTATTTATTTTCAAGGAGGGGGAGAGAGAGGGAGGGAGGGAGGGTATGGGCATGGCATCCTTTTTTTTTTTTTTTGGCCATGAACTTGAAGAAGTTTGACTGGAGATGTTGAGCTGCAAGGTTGAGTAGCAAAGCACTATGCAGAGAGGCTGTGGATGTTTGGAAGCAGGATGAAAAGCTGGGCTGAAAGAAAGAGCTCACATTTCCCTTTGGGAGATGGTTCATAGGCTGTTAGAACCTGAGGATTCTGAGAGTCAGGTACCAAGTGGGATCCTTCAGGATGTTATGACGTTCTTAGCTAGACTTATCAATGGCCCGAAACAAGATAATAATTAAAATAGTAGGAATTATAACACACACTTTATACCAATACTATGGAAGATCCTTTATTTATAATATTTTTAACAACATGAACATCACCTCTTTCACACGAGTACAGTAGAGCTCAGTCAGGATGGTTAGCTGATGGCAGGTGATCAGCTCGTGGAGAAGCTGGTATTATTACTTAGCTCTGCCTGTCCTCAAAAACCACATGCTTCATGCGGTTTGTGTGTATGTATAGTGAGGGAAGGGGTAAGTTGTAGCACATCAACCAGGACGTAGTGGATGCAATCACAGAAGCTTACTTATGCGTCTATCAAATACTATCAGTCTACGGTAGATGGATGGCCAAGGACAGAGGGGCAGCTCTACAAGGTCACTCAGGGTGCCAGATTCTTTCTTTGTTGATCTCCACCATCTTCTAGAATGTTCTCCCCATAGGCATGGTCACTGCTTTGCCAACTCTGAATTGCCAACTCTGAATCTGTGTTCCAACCCTTGGAAAGGGAAGGCAAAGAAATGGAGACAAGCAATGTACTCTGAAGAAACTGACCAGAAACTGTACACATTACTTCCTGCCTGCATACCACTGGCGACACTCAGTCATCTGGGCATATTCAGCTCTAAGGGAGTTTGAGCATTACACTTCTCCAGGGATTGGTATGTACTCTACCAAAACTCATATTTGACATGTTTGCATGTATGTATCTAATATATATGTGGTGATGTGTGTGTGTGTGTGTGTGTGTGTGTGTGAAATGGAAGTAAAGAGCAGTTCTGGTGGGATCTAACATGAAATTTCAAAAATATTATCGACAACTATAATAATTATAGACAATAGACTGTAATAATTCTCTGCCACCCACTTTCCCCTTCATAACTCCATCATATCTCCTCCTCCTCTTCATCAGTCTCTCTTTTATTTTGATGTCATCATCTTTTCTTCTATTATGATGGTCTTGTGTAGGTAGTACCAAGCACTGTGAGGTCATGGATATCCAGGCCATTTTGTATCTAGAAGATTGTACTGTAAGGAGTCCTATCTTTTCTTTGGCTCTTACATTCTTTCCACCACCTCTATTGCAATGGGCCCTGAGCCTTGGAAGGTGTGATAGAGATGTTTCAGTGCCGAGCATTCCTCTGTCACTTTTCTCAGCACTATGGTGCATTTTGAGTCATCCCAGAGGTCACTGACATCTGAAAAGAGGCTTCTCTAGCCAAAAGTGAGAGAAGCATTAATATATGGGTATGAACATTAAGAGAAGTGTTGGGCTGGAGAGATGGCTTAGTGGTTAAGCGCTTGCCTGTGAAGCCTAAGGACCCCTGTTCGAGGCTCGGTTTCCCAGGTCCCATGTTAGCCAGATGCACAAGGGGGCGCACGCGTCTGGAGTTCGTTTGCAGAGGCTGGAAGCCCTGATGCGCCCATTCTCTCTCTCTCTCCCTCTATCTGTCTTTCTCTCTGTGTCTGTCACTCTCAAATAAATAAATAAAAATTTTTTTTAAAAAAAAGAGAAGTGTTTACTGGGCAGCTTGGTGAGCATAGTATATGCATTCAGCCAGACACCAGCAGGCGTTACACCTCTAGGGCTCATGACATCCCCTGCCATATGTTTTTCAGTACCAGGCATGTATTCCCTCCTGTGGAGCTGGCCTCCAGTCCAATTAAAGAGCGGTTGGTTTCCCCCATAACAGATGCTGCAGTCTGGTTCACATTGCTGGTAGAAATCACCCAACCAAGAGAAGCTTCTGGGAAAAAGAGGTTTATTTTGGCTTACAGCCTCAAGGGGAAGCTTCATGATGGCAGGGAAAAACAATGGCATGAGCAGAGGGTGGACATCACCCCCGGCCAACATAAGGTGGGCAATAGCAACAGGAGAGTGTGCCAAACACTGGCATGGGAAACAGACTATAACAACAATAAGGCTGCCACCAACAATACACTCAGTCCAGGAAGTGTAAATTCCCAAATCTCCATCAGCTGGGAACCTAGCCTTCAGAACACCCAAGTTTATGGTGGACACCTGAATCAAACTACCACATTCTGCCCCTGGCCACTATAAACTGATAACCATCTATGATGTAAAATGCAGCGCATTCATCCAACTTTAAAAGTCCCCATAATTTTTACCAATTCTGATGATGTTCATGTATCCCCATAGTCCAAGATCTTCTAACTGAGTTAATACCAAAAAATCCCCCCCAGACCCATAATAGCGCAGAATAAATATACTGCAAAAGATGGCATTGAGTATAGCAAAGAAATATTCAACCAATACAAGATTTAAAACAACCAGGGAAAACATTAAACTTTGTAACTTCAAGTCCAACAACTCTAGCCAGTGACAAATCTCCAAGTTCGATAACTCTAACCAGCAACAAGTCTCTGGCATTCCAATTCTGCCCCTCTGGCTAGGCTACTCACAGTCCTGGAAAACTCCAACAGGGCTGGCAGCTTTCTTTAGCAGCCATCTTCCAGCATCTCCACTGGGTCTCCACTGCAACCCATGGTTCATCCTCATGGCCCCATGAGGTCTCCATGCAAGCAACCAGAAAACCTGCTTCACACTGTCCATGGCCATTTCCAAAACACAAGACTGTGTTGCAAATTCAATGACCCTCTTTCCAGCATTTCTTATACTCCACAATACCAGGTAGGGTGCCAATTTTTTAATTCAGGGGGGAATAAAGCAGACTTTGAAGGATAAGATACTCCTTGAGCACTCAGTCCCCTTCAAAAGAGTCCACATTCTTCCTGTTGTCCCTGGGCAGGTCAGATGGCCCAATATCAAAGGTTCTAATCTCTCAATTGCAGCCAAATGGGCAACAATTCACCCAAAGATTTTTCTTTCTGTGCCATATCCCTCTGTTCACACCAGTTCATTTCTACTGAAAGCAACCCTGCACAACTTCTCAGGACCCAGGCATAACAGCAACTTTTCCACACAAACTGCTAGCCCAGTCCAGGCACAGCTCTTTCTCACCCTCATAAGCCAAACCTCACAGTCCATCATTCTTACTGCATTCAGGCCTTTCAACTCTAACCAGAATAGCCCATCAAACTGTACTTACAGCACTGCAAGGATCTCTTAGGCCAAGGTTTCAAATCCTTCACATTCCTCTTGAAAATCAGCTCCGAAAGGCCAAAGCCTCACAATCAGGTGTCTAGCAGTAATCCACTCCTTGGTACCACTTTACTGTTGTAGTCCGGTTCACATTGCTGGTAGAAATCACCCAACCAAGAAAAGCTTCTGGGAAAAAGAGGTTTATTTTGGCTTACAGGCTTGAGGGGAAGCTCTATGATGGCAGGGGAAAACAATGGCATGAGCAGAGGGTGGACATCACCCCCTGTCCAACATAAGGTGGGCAATAGCAACAGGAGAGTGTGCCAAACATGGGCATGGGGAAAAAGGCTATAACATCCATAAGCCCAGGAGGCATTAATTCCCAAATCTCCATCAGCTGGGGAGCTAGCATTCAGAACACCTAAGTTTATGGGGGACACTTGAATCAAACCACCACAACAGACATTCCATTATTGCACCCATTGGCTCATTTGGCTTGGCTGGCCAAACTTAAGGCTTGCAGTGTCCGTTGTTGTTTATCTCCACTGATGACTTCTGTCTCTCCCATGGAGCTGCATGCAGTGTACCTTTTTCCAGCTTTCTGTTAGCTGATCTACATGGAGGAGGTTTCTAGCTCAGCTCCAGCAAGATTTCTCAGTGACCTTGTAGCACAAGCATGTGGAATCTTCAGCAATAGAGTCTCACCATCTATTTCTGGTGGGAAACAAATATCCTTGGCAATAGCCTATAATGTTTTGGGGGTACTAGGGACCTCCCTGGCCAACAACTCACTGGCACTGAAAATTTTCTAGTAACCATCTATGGCTTCTGGGTGCACCATAGTCCAAAAAAGTAGGTTACCATATGACTTACACTCTCTTAGATTTTGATTAACCTTCTTCCCACCCTTCCTTTACTCAATATCCTCTCCTGACCCCACTTAGGTATATATATGTATATATGAACTAGAAGTAAAGAGCGGTTTTGGTGGGATGTAACATGAAATTTAAAATTCTTTTATAGCTTTATGGAAAAGTAAAGCACTTGTAAATGCCATTTAATAAGGCTACCTTACATAGTATTCTAAGTAAGTGGGTGCTAGCGTCACCAAGAGGTGATCCTTTGTGGGATGGCCTGGGCTGCTGAGCAAGGCTTCTTCAGTAGGCTGCTTGCTGATTCTGCATATCAGAAGGGCTTAGTAAATGCTTGTCAGTGGTCATTCTCAGCACAGACTTGCTCACCACAAGGTACTTGAGACCACTCCACTTGAGCTCTCTTTCTTTAGAATTCTTGCTGCTTCTGGGAAAGTCCTCACTGTATTCTAGGGGTAAAGAGGTGGAATCATCCAGAAAGGGGTGCTGTAAAATGTCAGGATGTTCTGCTCATTGCATTCTCTTATCTTTTTCAACAACCAAGGAATCCCTTCATCCCAGCACCACTTTTAATGCCTGAGATTCAAATGGACAATATTCAAAATTTGGAATGATCTTAAAAATTTCCTGAGATTGTATTGCAGGGACACAAACAGACCTCGGGTTGGGACACAGAGTTCCCCTTTGCAGCCTCTCCTTTTGTCCTCCTTTCTCCTACTGTAGTCCTGGTTCCTACAGTGCAGGAACAAAAGGGTGAGGAAACCTGAGTTTGCCTCATGCCAAGGCATTCTTCTGTTGATTTCTCCCTTTCTTTGGGGCCCTTGGCTCCTGTACCTTTCCCTGCTATCTCTAACATGCATTCTCTTCCTGTGTGGGGCAGTTGGACTAGCTGGACATCCTTGTGCAAATTTCTTCCATTTGACAAACTGCAGTTAATCTGTACACTTAGGTTGCACAGGCTGCAGGGAAGGTCCTGAGAGATCTTGCAGGTGAGTTGTTTTGCAGCGCCGACACATGGGAAGCTCTCGGTAGACACTGCCTGATACTCAAACCTGATTCTTGTGTTGAGAGGCTTGCTGTAGGATGCATCTTAGGAAGTAGCTACACCCAAGTCCCCCATCAGAGCTCAGAGGAGACATACTGTTTTACTCCCACCACTGGAAGTGAAGGTGTGGCCATTGCTTAGCAGAAGCCCATCGCACCTCACCATACTACCTAGGACCTTCCTATGTTGAATTTGGCATCAGCAAGTACAACTTGTTTTTCCAAGTAGTCATGACAGCAGGCTAATTTGGGTGTTTGTTTTTAACAGACCTTAGTGACAGGATTTTGGCCTCTCTTAGCTCCTCCCATTTTCCTTCACCAATTCTTCAAGCTTTTTAGCTATTCTCTGAGAAGTTCATCTCTCGCTCCAGTAACTTTCTTGTCTGCATAAGTGGGCCGAAGTACCATCTGCTTCTTACTGACAGACACTTGGCCAGCTGAGGCACCTTTTTTTGTTTTCTCGAGGTACAGCCTCACTCTAGCTCAGGCTGACCTGGAATTCGCTGGGTAGTCTTAGGCTGGCCTTGAACTCCCAGTGATCCTCCTACTGTATTAAAGGCATGTGCCGCCCCACCTGGCTGAGGTAACTCTTATCACCACGGTTACCACTGTAGTTGTCACTGTTCCTGTCATTGTTTAGTGCTTACTTACCTGCCTCCCATCTTGGATTGTGAACCCAGCCCTTGTACTATTCCTGCACAGTACTGGGCTTAAAGTTGATTTTTTGGATGAGTATATGTTATGTCCAGTTCTCAGCACCCCCAAACACGTATGCAAGGGCAAGGAGCTTTATTTCAGGCTTTAGCTTGGTATCTTGACTTCACCAATGCAGTGGATCCATACAAGAGCCCCGAGTAGAGGGCGGGTAGGGTTTTTATAGGGATTTGAACGTAGAAGAAGGGGATGGGTACGTGATTGGTTGATTTAAACAGTGTTCTCTTCTGGTTGGCTTAGGATTTTGGCGGGCAAAGTTGGCGGGCTGGGGCTAAGGGAATTGAACTTATCTGTGACTACAGGAATGTATGGTGTAATCAGTTTCCAGTAAGTTTTCCATCCTTGCCAGAAGATAAAAGCTTAGTCCTTGCAGGGAAACAGAAACTTAGGCCTACTGAGGGCTCTGAAGCCTGTCATGGCGTCCATCTGGTTTCTGAGTCCTTCATATATAGCTGTCTAAACATGGATGGAGAATGTTTGAATGAGTAAATGGATAACTGAGAAATAATTTGTTCAATGTTTAAGAAGATTCTCAACAATAACAAACCAGAATTACCATAACTCAATGGAGGAAGAACCCCAGGGTAATGGGAGCTGGGGCAAGGTGATAAATGAGTGTAACCTGTTATGATGTCTATAAATTAAAAAAAACAAAAAACTAGATTCTTATGGCATGGCAAGAGAGTAAGGTGGAGAGAGAGAGAGAGAGAGAGAGAGAGAAAGAGAGAGAGGGAGAGATATCAAGATTAACATCTGAAAGAAACCCACAACAGAGAAAAGACCAGAAATTCAGAATTGAGGACCGCATTTAAGGAGCAGAGAGTGGGCCAGAAAAACCTGTGACATCTACATGTGGGAGAAGGTAGGACTGTGTAAGTGACCTGTAAAGAGTCACAGGTCTGAAAGCCCAGTGAGTGCCTCTGCCTCTAGGCCACTTCCACCCTTGCGTGAGACCTCCTCCTTTCATAAATGACCTCTTCTCTTACTCTCCACATGACTGTCCCAATCTTTGTTCAGGAACACAAGAGCCTGGAAATGTCAGTAGGTGTTCCTCTGTGCTCCAGTATCCACCTGTAACAATAGCAATACCTAAGTAATAACATATCATAACTCAGAAATGCACTTTTTCTTCTAGAAATTTTAATAGTAGAAGGCCTAAATGATTCTCTTTTTCCAGTTTGAAAATAAATTTCAGATGGCTGCTGAAGGTATCAGATTGTCACATCTCATTTGATCCCAATTGCAGCAAGCACCTCCAAGTAGTAACCACAACTAGGCTTTGGTCTTTATAATGCATGAGAATGTCTGTCCCTTCATTTAATCCTTCCAAGAATGCTTCCAGGTATGATCTCCATTCTACAGATGAGGAAACAGAGTCTGAAAGAAGCCAAGTAGCTTATAAAAGATGACTTACCCAGGAAATAGCCAAGATACATTTCAAAGAAGGTCCCTGCTTTGAGCTAGCTCCAAATATGGTAGTCTGGTTATTTGACTTTCCCACCCAAGGAGTAAACTGTCAATGAGGGTTATTTGCTGAGATCACCTCTTTTTAAACACACACACACACACACACACACACACACACACACACACACTTGTGTGCATGTGTGTGTGTATGTATGTACATCTATATATATATATATTTGACAACTTCTATAATTATAGACAAGAAAACATGGTATTTCCTTCCCCTGCCCCTCTTTTCCCTTGAGAGCACCTTTTTAACTTTTTTATTTATTATTATTTTTTATTATCAACTTCCATGATTGTAAACAATGTCCCATGGTAATGCCCTCCCTCCTCCTACTTTCCCCTTTGAAACTCCATTCTCCATCATATTCCCTCCCCCTCTCAATCAGTCTCTCTTTTATTTTGATGTCATGAGCTTTTCCTCCTATTATGATGGTCTTGTGTAGGTAGTGTCAGGCACTATGAGGTCATGGATATCCAGGCCATTTTGTGTCTGGAGGAGCACGTTGTAAGGAGTCCTACCCTTCTTTTGGCTCTTACATTCTTTCTGCCACCTCTTCTGCAATGGACCCTTAGCCTTGGAAGGTGTGATAGAGATATTGCAGTACTGAGCACTCGTCTGTCACTTCTTCCCAGCAGCATGATGCCTTCTGAGTCATCCCAAGATCACTGCCATCTGAAAAGAGAAGCTTCTCTACCAAAAGTGAGAGTAGCATTAGTATATGGCTATGAACATTAAGAGAAAGAGAGCACCTCTTTTTAAATGAGGAAGTGGAATTGTTGCCATCAAAGGAATGAATCATATTATCTTAGGCACTCATTTGGAAACATAACAGGAAGATTCACATATATCATAGTCTAGGAACTATGTATGTTTTGAAATTCATTCTGTTTATTAGGCAGCCATACAAGGTCATAGTGCATATCATTGAGCAGGGTTTTGGGGTTCAGGAAGGGTCCCCCAAGTTTATGGTCCTCAATGTTGGGTCCTGTCCTTTTTTTTTTTTTTTTTGAGGCAGGATCTCTCACTCTAGCTCAGGGTAACTTGGAATTCACTATGTAGTCTCAGGCTGGCCTCAAACTCACAGTGATCCTCCTACCTTGCCTCCCAAGTGCTGGGATTAAAGGTGTACACCACCACATCCAAGTATTAATTTTTTTTAATTTTCATTTTTATTTGAGACAGAAAGAGAGGAGAGAGAATGGCATGCCAGGGCCTCTAGCCACTACAAACGAACTCCAGATACATGCGCCACCTTGTGTATCTGGCTTACATGGGACCTGGGGAATTGAACCTGGGTCCAAGACATCTCTCCAGCCCTCCTGTCTTATTTCTTCTTCTTCTTTTTAGAGGTAAGATCACATTCTGGCCCAGGCTGACCTGGAATTCACTATGTAGTCTCAGGCTGGCCTTGAACTCATGGTGATCCTCCTACCTCTGCTTCCCAAGTGCTGGGATTAAAGGTGTGCGCCACCACACCTGGTCTATTTTTAACAAAGAGTATATAAAAAGGAACTCTAGAAGGATAAAATATGAGTGATTAAGTTTGTTTAGGGAGGAATCACAAATTGTGGAGTTTATTTAAGGGAAATTGGGATCTAGGAAAGTGGAGAGTAGGAAACACGTATTCATGTGGAAAACACAGCATAGTTCCTGAGATTCATTTACGAGAAATTGAGGTTTTTGAGGAAAGACTGGAGTGGAGTCACAAGTGTGTGGAAGGCAGATCCCAGGCGCTTGTGTAGGGAGATCTAGAAGGAACACACATAGCATCTGCCCTGAGCTTCCCCATGAAAGTTAAGAGGACAAATGGTGGTGGCTTAAGGTAGAGTAGCAGAGGAAAAATATCAAAGCAGAGACCAAGAAATTCAGATGAGAAATGAGTAGTAAAGAGAGTTATACCATGGTTACCCTGAGTTTAGAGAAATTACACAGATAGCAGGCCCAGAGTTTAGAGGAAGTACCTACATGGTATATCTAGAATGTAAGGGAAATACGTAGTAGATTCAAAGACCAGAGGGAAATCTTTCATGTAACTAAAGTGAGAAGTTACCTCAAAGTATGAAGCAGAGGCAACAGAAAGTTACCCAGGCTAAGAAACAGTACTCTGTTCCCCCTTCCCCAACCAGGCAGGCTGGGTGGGGGAAGGGCACATTTAGGTATATCCCTGTGACCAGAGCAAGGACAGGCAGGAAGAGAAATAAGCCAAAACAACAACAACAAAAGCAGCCTTTATAGAAAATAGATTCTTTTTGTCAGTTTCAGTTATATAAATGGGAAGACCTGATTGGTTTGTAGGAGAGAGAGAATGGGTGTGCCAGGCCCTCCAGCCACTGGAAACAAACTCCAGATCCGTGCGCCCCCCTGTGCATCTGGCTAACGTGGGTGCTGGAGAATCGAGCCTCAAACCCAGGTCCTTAGGCTTCACAGGCAAGCGCTTAACCGCTAAGCCATCCCTCCAGCCCTCATTATATTTTTTTGAGACAGAGTCTCTTACTGAATGTGGATAGAACTCTGATTTCTCTAGATTAACTACTCAGCCAGTCCTAGAGATACTCCTGTCTCTGGTTCCCTAGAGCTGGGATTACAGGTGTGCGCCACCATGCCCAAATATTACATGGGTGCTGAGGATTGAACCCAGGTCCCAATGACATGGGGCAAGCGCTTTACTCATAGAGCCATCTGCCAAGTCTGTAAGACGTTCTTAAGTGGCAATGCTCTCCCTTTCACACGGAGTCATGGTGCCCTTCGTTTTTACTTCTGAAATGACAGTACCCACATCACTGGGTCCCTGGTGGGAAACACGGAGATGCTGGTCTCCATTATATCTGACTGACGACTGTGGGCTTTAGCCACAGTGGAGCTGTGGAAGTCGTCGGCAGGAACTTTTCCCGAGTCTTCATATTGTTGCTGACCACTCACATTTGGTGAGTCACCCGAGAGGGAGTGTAAACGGTCACGGGTGTCTGGAAGAGGGCCGAAGGAAGAATGTAGAGCTCAGACCCGGATAATTTCTCTTATCATGTGCCACCTCACCTTGGTAACCGGAAGCATTTACCAAGGCCCTTGGGACATTGATCCTTGGCATAACTAACATGGATGAGATCAGCTAAACTTTGTTTTAAGTTCTATTGAAGAAAATAAACAGGCTGGAGAGATGGCTTAGAGGTTAAGGCACTTTGCTGCAAAGTCAAAGGACCCAGGTTAAATTCCCCAGGACCCACATGAAACCAGATGCTCAAGGTGGCACATGTGTCTGGAGTTCATTTGCAGTGGCTGAAGCCACTTTCTCATCCCTGCCTCTTTCTCTCTCTCTCTCTCAAAAAAAAATAAAAAAAAAGAGAGAAAATAAGGTTGCAAATTAGTTAATGATAATTTTGTTCACTCAGTCATGATTGATTGAATGAGCTACTGACTGAGGGAATTATTGAATCTGGCTGGGATCTTGATATCTGAACTCAGCCCTGTGGTAGAGGTATGTTGAAAGAAACCCCAAGAACAGGCTAAGGAAGTTCCACATCTATCATCAGCACCATGTTTCCTTATCTGTGTCTTGGGAAAAATGGTTTGCTATCTGTCAGGTTTTCGGGAGGATTAAAGCCAATGCGTGGACATGTGGGTAGTTTGTAGTAGGCCTGTGCTTAATGAATATTAATATAGAGATAATGAGGGAAGTGAAGGAAGGTGAGGATCATCAGTCCATAGGCGGAACATGACATTTTTATGGAAATCTTGGCCTTAATCCTCAAATCTTATTTTCATTTACATTTACATATTTCTTCCTGGTTTATAGAGCTCTTTCTCCATGTTCTATTTTACCTAACAGTCACTCACTACAATCTTGCCTACTGGTTATAATTAGTCCTAGTTCTTCACAGACATGAATCAAAGTTAGAGCAGGGATTTAGCTTTGAAGACTCAGGAAGTCTCAGGAGCAGAACCCGAGCCCCCGAAGGAGCACAATACTCCCTACTTGGTCAGGCTTGATTCCTTAGACCACTTTGCATTGTCTACTTGTGATTCACATTGGGGCCCCCTGGAGGGCAGGGACTGTCTCTATTGTTTTATTTTGCAAAATTCCACATGCAATCATGTTACTCATACATTTATTAGTAACAGGGTTATGCAAAGATGTTGCATCCCTGGCTTGTTTATGATAGGTTTAAGCAAATATACGGAAATTTTGATTTCTCTCTCTTCCATTCCTTGCCCTTGCCCTAAATGCCCGCTGCATTGGCAAATAGGATGGGAGCGTCTGCTACCGGGCTCCCTGTTTTCCCTTTCTCCCCCGCATCTCAGTTACAAAATGTCACATTTGACCTAGTTACTCCATGTAGAGCAAGATGGATGAGGCTACTAGATTAGAGATTAAACATACAAGCATCAGCAAGGACTTGAGACCCTTCATGTGTGAGGAACCAGAGGGGTCCAAAGAGACTGAATTCCCACTCGGTTCAGCTTAGCCCATGGTACCTGTGGTATATTATGTATGTGTCCTGCTGTCCCCCTCCAGAAGGCTGGACTGACTGATGGTCATGCTGTGTCACTCCTGGGTATTTCTTGGGAGGGTCAGCTTGGTCAAGAAGACAGTTCAGATCAGGGGTGAAGACTTGGGTTCAAATCCTCTACCTTGAGGTAGATGATACTGTCTCCCAATGTTTCTAGCTGAGTAGCTCCAAGTGATGTGCTTTTTGCAAGCTTCTATCATCTCCTCTTTGTGGTATAGTTAAAACTGTACTTTTCTCTTTGGTCCTTTTGAGTGACCAGTTGAGCTCTAATCTTAAATCCCCTAGGGCAGAGCCCACACATAGTAGGCTTCAGTGAAGAACGTATAGTTTTCCCTCACAGGGGTATCCAGTCCATCAAAAAATAATAGTCTTTAGGGCTGGAGAGATAGCTTAGTGGTAAACTACAAGCCCATGGGTGATACCTGCATCCCCCTGAGGAGGGCTCCCAGCGGAATGCGGGCAGGGATGGCAAAGGATGGTACCAACACATGATGTATACATAGTAAGCATGTCCGTAATTAGTAAATACATTTTTAAAAGGTGCTTATTTACAAAACCCTCCAGTCAGGGTTCAGTTCCCCAGTATCCATGTAAAGCCAGATACACAAAATAGTGCTTGCATCTGGAGTTCATTTATAGCAGCAAGAGGTTTTAGTGTACCAATATTCTCTCTCTCTCTGCTTGTAAATAAATATATTATAATACTCTTCATTTTTATAATATCTTTGAGTCAAAATTGCTTGTGCTTTTTGGTCTAATAACCTGTAAAATGGGGATAAGAGTATTTTGTCTCAAATGACTCTAGAGGATAAACAAATCTATATGTTTAAAAAATTTTGTGTCATGGCTGTTTATATTAAGAACATTTTGGAAATAACTTGTAAACTATTTTCTAGAGAATGAGTTAAGTAAATTATTATTTATTCTCATTATTAAAGTAATCATAGGGACCATTGGTAAAACGTACGACATGTGGAATTTAGCATGCTGATTCATGTGTCCTCTTCTCAAATCTCTCAGCACCCTGGTCACACATCTTATAGTAACTTCCTAAGGAAGCTTCGGTGGTTGAAGTCATAACTGCTATAAAACTGGACTTTACAACTTGTCCTTGTTTTTTTTTTTTAACCTATTTCCCTGCAAAGACAACCTACCATAGACACTTCCCTTCCATTTTTCTTCCTGTGATATCTAGCAACCAACGTGATCTTGCCATTGAGATTCCATTTACACAGAGCCCTGAAGAGCATCAAAGTCAATGTGACCTTTCAGGCCATGAGGACTGAAGTGCTAGTCAAAGGCCACCACCATATTAAAGAGAAGAGAAAAAATGGTCAGGTGTGGTGTCACACACCCTTGATCCCTGCACTTGGGAGGCAGAGGTAGGAGGATCACTGTGAGTTCAAGGCCACCCTGAGACTACATAGTGAATTCCAGTCAGCCTGGGCTAGTGCAAGACCCTACCTCTAAAAACGAGAGAGAGAGAGAGAGAGAGAGAGAGAGAGAGAGAGAGAAGAGAAAATGTTTCTTTCTTTAAAAAGAAACACTTTATGTGACTATTTCTTGGATAAACAATCCCAGATTTATATTGATTGGGAGAATGCACTCTGAGTTTCTGAGAGGTTTGAGAAGAGGTCACATAAATTGACTGGGAGGAAGAACTGGGGTGAAGACCGGGAAGTGAGAGGTGCTATGTCTTCATGTTTGAAGACAGGTTCAATAGAAGGGAAATGGATTTTTTCTGTTCAGCCTCAGGACAATGAGAAGAAGCTATCAAACAACCAGGCTCAGATCAACATAAGGAATAAAATAGCTTCAGATGTCCCCAAATGGGATGTTATAGCTCAAGAGGTGGTAAGCTTACCCCTTTTGGAGACATTGCCAAGAGGGGCTGGAGGCTGTAGTGAGGCCATAGCACTGTGATGTGTGCCTCTCCCTCCTGGGATTTCAGCTCTTCCCTGAGCTCTATCTAGGTGGGGGATGGCACGTATCCTCACTGACCCCCTTGTTACCCACACTGAGACATTCAAGGGACTTCCTCCTTGCCATTATGTCTCAATACCAACATTTCCAAAACAGGCAAGTTAATGACCTGTTAACTATCTCAATTTACTGTGGGGATTAATGAAGATTAGTTAAGAAGATTGTCAAGAGATTACATTTCCCTAAGGACAAATATTATAATTGGGCTGCAATGTAGGTGAATCACTTTAGGAAGAAGTGTAATAGATGACAAACATTCTGACTCAGTATAAATAATATTTATTTTACAAATTCATTGATCCATGTCATACTTATTGAAACCATATAAACACTAAGAATTTCCCCTCACATCTATGACACCCATATATGAAACCATATGATATGCAGATGATTCAAGTAAAAATGTTTTTTTCTCACAAAATAATCCTGATTAGTTTGTATTATTCTAAATCTGTTTTTATTCCTTTTATCTCATCTCCAATCTCAGGTGCTTTGCATTTTATGTTAGGCTATATTTTAAGGTAAATTCTGAAATACTGTTCATTAATTAACAAAGGACGTTTATGCTGGTTTTGTTTTATCAGTATATAAATAGTGGGCATAATAATTTTTTCTGGTTTTCCAAATTATTCTAGCTTATGCCCACACCTGACAAATTTGAGGGCATGTGGGAGGAAATAGCAGAACAATATAATTTTTTCATTCTAGTGAGTGTTTGTTTCACTTGTGCTACAAAGAAACAGCCTTTTCTTTTATATACATTATACAGACACATTATTGATAATTTTATATATGTACATAATATCTTTTTTTGACATCCCATCCCATCACTCTTTTTTTTTCTTTTTTTTTAAAATTATTTATTTATTTATTTGAGAGCGACAGACACACAGAGAGAAAGACAGATAGAGGAAGAGAGAGAGAATGGGTGCGCCAGGGCTTCCAGCCACTGTAAACGAACTCCAGACGTGTGCGCCCTCTTGTGCATCTGGCTAACGTGGGACCTGGGGAACTGAGCCTCGAACCGGGGTCCTTAGGCTTCACAGGCAAGTGTTTAACTGCTAAGCCATCTCTCCAGCCCCCATCACTCTTTCTTGTTCTCCCTCCTCAAATCCTTTCCAGTAAGCCCTTTCCTCCCTCCAAGCCAGTTTCTGTACTATTTTGATGTCTTTCTGGTATTTTTTTTTGCCTCCCTTTATCATTTATGACAATGCATTGATTGACCCAGTATTGCACAGATAATGACAGCCAGCCAGCAGTGGGAGGCCATGAATGAACGACTACCATGTATTCAGAATACAATGTTCCAAAGCACTTCTTGCCATCCTTTGGCTCTTATATTCTTCCCACCACCTCTTCCCCATTTTCCCTGAGCCCTGGCAGGTTTCATGGAGATGTCTCATTGAGTGCTGAGCAAGTGTAGCCCTTTTGTTTCTTCTCTGCTCTTTGATGGGTTTGAGTCTGCCCAGTTCTCACTGCCATCAAGACAGCTTTTTCTCATGGTGATTCTGCAAGGTAGTGGAGTGTGGTGGTTTGATTCAGGTGTCCCCCATAAACTTAGGTGTTGTAAATGCTAGGTTCCCAGCTGATGGATATTTGGGAATTAATGCCTCCTAGAGGGAGTGTATTATTGGGGGCGGGCTTATGGGCTTTATAGCCAGTTTCCCCATGTCAGTGTTTGGCACACCCTCCTGTTGCTGTAGTCCACCTTATGTTGGCCAGGGAGTGATGTCCACCCTCTGCTCATGCCATCGTTTTCCCCTGCCATCGTGGAGCTTCCCCTCAAGCCTGTAAGCCAAAATAAATCTCTTTTTCCCAGAAGCTGCTCTTGGTTGGGTGATTTCTACCAGCAATGCTAACCGGACTGCAACATGGAGGTTAGGAATCATTCTTTTCTTCTAAAAGCAGGGAAGTCTTACAGCGCTCCATATTGGAAAGGTGATGCCATTTGGAGATTTGGCACACATTTAAAGGACAAGCAAAAAAAAAAAAAAAAAAAAAAAAAAAAAAAAAGGAGGCCTGGGGAGATGGCTCAGGGAGTCAAGTGAAGGCCTGAGTTTGGATCTCAGAACCCATGTCAAATGCTGGCCATTATACCAGTGTTAGGGAGGCAGAGACAGATAATCCCTGGGTTTCTGACCAGCCAGTCCAGCTGAATCTGTGAGCTGTAAGTTCAGCTAGAGACCCCGTTTCGACGAGACTGACACTAACCCCTTAACATTGACCTCCTACCTCCACAGACACGTTGTGTGACCACACACAAGCATGCACACAAATCATACACATGCAGAGCCAAAGGAGAAACAGGAGCAAAGGAGCCTGACTGGTCCTGAGAAGAGGCCGTGCATGTGCACAGACCTGGAAGCCAGCAGCAGTCTTGGCCAGCGGCTTGCTTACGTAGGTGGATGGTGGTGCTTGTGATGGAATGGGGTCGGAGGGATCAACTTCAGGTGAACTTAAAAAAAAAAAAAAACAACACAGTGAGCTGAACACATGGCTCAGTGGTTAAGACACTTGCCTGCAAAGACTGCGGACCCAGGTTTGATCCCGTAGTACCCACGTAAAGCCAGATGTACATGATGGTGTGTGCATCTGGATGGAGTTTGTTTGCAATGCCTGGAGGCCCTTGTTCTCTCTCTCTGCAAATAACTCAATGAAAGATATTTTTAAATATAAACAGCAAAAACATCCCTAAAAATCCATTATTTTCACAATGCCTGACAAGCCTCGACATGCCGGACATTTCTATATCTTATCTTGTAATGAACATTCTCCTCTACCTAGAGCTCAATTCAGAGAATTCCCAGTCATACAGGTGGGGCTCAGCACACAAGGGCTCGGCTACCTGGGTTGCTTTCAAGAGTTCACAGTGTTTAGACATTGCTCATGCTTGTTTCAGACGTGTTCTGTGTCACCCACCTCTGTGGCTAGTCTTGTATGTGCACCAAAGACTTGAAATAAATCACAAAACACAGTGAAGGAGAAGACAAAGAAATGGCACTCAAGATCTGCCAATTCTGTCACTGCCTGGCCACTTAGGGGCTTTATTCATGATAAAAAACAGTGAGATAGTGTGAACTGTGAGGTGGAATATTCTGGGTTGTTATATGCAGTCTTAGTGCATGTGGGAAATGTTACATTGATGTTGGAAGATATACCTGAAATTTATTCTTTCTCTGGAACACTTGATTTAAAAATATTTTAATTTATTTATTAGGAAGGTGAGACATAGATAGATAGATAGAGAGAGAGAGAAAAAAAATATGGTGCTCCAGGGCCTCTGGCCTCTGCAAAGGAGCTCCGGACACATGCACTACTTTGTGCATCTTGCTTTATGTAGTACTGAGGAATTGAACCCTATCCAGCAAACTTTGCAAGCAAGTGCCTTTAACCACTAAGCCATCTCCATAGGCTTAAAGCATTTTTTTTCTCAATTTTTATTAACATTTTCCATGATTATAAAAAGTATCCCATGGTAATGCCCTCCCTCCCCCACACTTTCCCCTTTGAAATTCCATTTTCCATCATATCTCCTCCGCATCTCAATCAGTCTCTCTTTCATTTTGATGCCATGATCTTTTCCTCCTCTTATGATGGTCTTGTGTAGGTAGTGTCAGGCACTATGAGGTCATGGATATCCAGGCCATTTTATGTCTGGAGGGAGCATGGTGTACGGAGTCCTACCCTTCCTTTGGCTCTTACATTCTTTTCGCCACCTCTTCTGTGATAGACCCTGAGCCTTGGAAGGTGTGATCGAGATGTTACTCAGTACTCCAGTCACTTCTTTCCAGCACTATGGGATGACTCAGAAGGTATCAAAGTCACTGCCATCTGAAAAGAGAAGATTCTCTACCCAAAGTGAGAGTAGCATTAATATAAGGGTATAAATCTTAAGAGAAGTGCTTGCTGGGCAATTTGATAAGCATAGTATATACATTTTTCCAGACATCAGCAGATGTTACACCCCTAGGGCTCATGACTACCCCTGTTTTACATTTTCAGTATCAGGGATGTGTTTCCCCCCATGGAGCAGGCCTCCAGTCCAGTTGGAGAGCAGGTGGTTTCCACCATGACAGATGTTGCACCCGTTGGCTCATTTGGCTTGGCTAGCCAATTATAAGGCTTGCAGTGTGCACTGTTGAGTATCTTCACTGGTGGTATCTCTTTTTCCCATTGAACTACATGTAGAATGGCTTCTTCCAGCTTTCTGTCATCTGGTCTACATGGAGGAGGTTATCAGCTCAGTTCCAGCAGGATTTCTCAGTGGCCTTGCAGCCCAACTATGTGGACTCTTCAGCAATAGGGTCTTACCATCTATTCCTGGTGGGAAACCAAGGGTTTGGCAATGGCCTATAATGTTTTGGGGGTATCAGGGACTTCCCTGGCCAACAACTCACTGGAGGTATCCCATTCCTGGCACTGAAAATTTTCTAGCAACTATCTATGGCTCCTGAGTGTTCCATTGTCTGAAACTGGAGGATTCTATATGATTTACTTGCATCCTCTTAGATTTTGATTAGCCCTCCCTCCACTTTTCCTTTACTCAATCTCTTCCCCTGACCTCACTTAAGCGTTTGCTTGAATCTAAAGGAACAAGTAAAGAAAGTGATTATTTTGTGGTAATTGTTGAAATTAATTGTGTAGTATGGAAATATAAGTTCAATGACCTTTTAAAAATGTCTACTTGCTAAATCGATCAGTGTTGTTTTTTTAATTTCATAATTGTGGATCAAGTCCTTGGAATCATAGGGTCAAGTTACTGAATCATCCTAAAACTTAGCTTTCTCACGAATGAAGTCAGTACATCTTTCGCTGAGCTCCTGTGAGACTAGATGAGAGCATGGGGTAAGCACCTAGACCAGTAGTCGGAGAGGACGTGCTGGACCGGACAGTTTCGAAGTAGCTTCGTAATGCAGATGCCTATGGACTTTTGTGGAACACACTGCAGAATGTCTGTATATTAAACAGCTGAAGTTTAAGGTATGCATAATTAAAATTCTCTGAAAAGAGTATACCGTCCTTACTACAAAAGTAACTATTCTCATTCACCCATAAAAATTTGAGCTATACCAATTCTGTCAGTTTGCATGACCACTGTGTAGTACTATTCATGCTTGAATGAAGACCCCATGTTAAGAGCCACATATGGCAGTGAAGACGGCAGAAAACACGGCCATTATTCTCAGAGGGCTATGCTTATAGACTTCTAGTAGAGTTCAGAGCCCCTTTGGTACCTCTACCCTGGACTGGGTAGATCCAAGCACCATTGGTAGCCAACACTGTGGAGGGAAGGATTTATTTTAAGCATACAGATCCAGGGGAAGTTCCATCAATGGCAGAAGAAGCTAGGTCCCTTTTACAGATCCAAGCAGAGAGACCACCAACAGCCAGCACCTCAAATACAAACAGCCAGGGCTCAAACTGCCCTCCTTGGCCAGAGTAAGCAGAATGCCAGGTGAGCAGTGTGGTCTAGCTGCAAAAGCACACACTGAGCAGTCAGACTAGGTTGAATCCCAGCTTCTCCATGATCTTGGGCAGATCTTTCCCCATCATTATGAATCATGCTCCCTATCTCTAGAAAGGCGATAACCATTTCTGAGTCACAGGGTTCTTGTGAGAATTAAGTGTGAAAAGAATGATAAGTGATATTGTATTACCTCAGGAACATGTGGGTACTCTGCAGATGTGAGTTCTCTTTTGCTTCCTCCCTGACCTAATTGTGTCTGAATAGAGCCCAGCTCTGTAGGATGTACCATTCTTTACACATCCATGTTCATACAAGTGCATATATGAACACATGTATCTCAGGGCGAAATTATGGCTGGGAGAACATCAATTTATGCTTAAGGCAAATTTGCCATTGGCTATTCTTGGAATCATGCCTACTGAAATATTGTAGTCTGCTGCACATATTTCTCTTGGGTTAAAGGACCATACTTCTGCCAACCTGATGTCTGAGTAAGTACCTGCTTGTTTCTGACAAAGCCCATATTTGGACTTCTTGAATCAAACCTACTACATGAGTAGTAGAAAAAGAGAGAGAGAGAGAGAGAAAGAGAGAGGCACTAAGTTGTCAAGTTTTTGAAAAAGCTTTTGATTGGGGGTGTCTCCATCCCATATAGATTAATACTCCTAAAGAAGCAGAACCTTAAGTCTCCTTTGGAAGTCAGCAGAGGCAGCCTCATGAGAGGGGAAATGATTGCCAGAAGTGTGGAGTATCTTGATGCTCTATTTTGTATAAACATGAATGTTAAAATGACCTCCATTTGGATAAAATGGACCTGTGCTTTCTTGCTCAGCAGAGACAGTCGGAATATGCTGGTCTCATCACTCTGTTCAAAAGTTAGAGTACCTCACCAGACAAGGCACTGCTGTCATCTAACGGCTGCCAGAAAGAAGGGCTTGAGATCAACTATTCCTGAACAAAGTTGATGAATTTTGGTAAACACTCACCTAGTTTACATTTACGAATCTTGTACATGTATCTACTTGCTAATTATATATTGGAATAAGTTTATCTAGGGTTTAGCTTATTGAGGATGAAAATGGCATTGTTCTTTGTGCAAGTGTATGGTGTGCATGTGTGTATGTCTATGTGTGGGAGTGAATGTGTGTGTGTATGTGTGTGTTTGCTTGTGGAGGCCAGAGGTTGAAGTTGGGCGTCTTCCTCAATCAGACTCCACCTTAGCTTTTCAAAAACATATAGTTTATTTATTTATTTATATATTTGAGAGAGAGAGAAAGGGAAAGAGGCAGGGGCAGGGTATGGGCACGCCAGGGCCTTCAGTCGCTGCAAATGAACTCCAGACACATGTACCCCCTTGTGCATCTGGCTTATGTGGGTCCTGGGAAATCGAACTGGGATCACTTGGCTTTGCAGGCAAACTCCTTAGCTGCTAATCCATCTCTCCAGTCCCACCTTAGCTTTCTGAGCTAGAGTCTTGCGCTGAATGTGGAGCTTATTAGTTCAGCCAGACAGAAAATCCCAGGGATCCTCCTGCCTCTTCCTCCTTGGGCTGAGATTATAGGTATGTGGTTTCTGGGGATCTGAATTCAGACCCTCATGTTTGCATGGTGAACACTTTACCAACTGAGCCATCCCCTCAGCCTGATATTTCTTTAATATCTGACATTGATTAATATTGATTTTTATGAAAGTCACCATTGGCATTAAAAAGCAACTTTAAATTCTTTTCCTGAGCACAGTTGTGTATCTGAATAGAACTTTGGGATTTTAATTTCCCATCATGCACTGGAAAGAGCACATTAATGTAGAAAGCCTGAAACTGTAGCAATCATTGCTTACTTTACATTCCTCTGGCTCATGATGGGTTGATCCTCATTCCAAGGACAATTCTGTATAAGTGAATGCCAAACCCTGTAGTGGAGTCTCATAGTCTCTCCCTCCTTGTTCTTCCATTCTTTCTGTCAGTAAAATAACCCCTTGGGTTTTAGGTGGACGTGAGCAGCCCAGGTAGAGATTTCATGTAGCAGAATTGGTGCATCTAGTTGTGGGCGTGCCACTCCATTTAGACAATGACATACAAACAGAACTGGTGTGGGCAACTTTCTGATCATGTTTTTATAAGTAAGTGATCAAACTTTACTTGTTTTTTCCTTCCCTTAGTTTTAAAGTGGTGACACCACAGCAGCTGCCTTACACTTGGAGGAAGCTGTGTATTAGGGATGTCAGAGGCACTTAAGGAGGTCAACCTGGGACCCAAGGTGACTTGTGGATACAGCTGTCCACTACGATAAACTCTCTTATATTCAACCTGTTCCATGAGATGAGAGGGAAACAAATTTCAGTTTTATCTAGGTCATGAAATTTGGGGTCTGTTTGTTACAGCAGCCTAACCTGCACCCTAGCTAACATATAACATATCCCCCTCCCTGGTCATATGGAACTCTAGTCCCATGACATTGACCATGTCCAGAATGCCTTTTTCTTTCTATTCACTATTTACTTAATGCTTATTAGAAGTTTTAGTGAGAAATATAATTCATGGAGTCCAGCATGAAGAACTATGAATATGAAACTACGAAAGAACTCCTCCAGATGTCTTTGGATTTAGACAGACCATCAGAGAGCCACACACCTGGGCTGCCTTAATTCGGCCCCTTGGAGAATTGCTCCATGGATCTGAGCCTTGGCCTCATGCCATTAGCCCACACTGAGGAAAGCTAGCACACAGCCTTGTGATCCCTACTGCTGCACGTCCTGAGGATGTGGTTTGCTGCTCTCTGTGAGGACCCCGGACCTTGTACCAGGAATAGTCGTGCTTGTCCTGAGCAACTGGCTTGTTTTGTTTTTGTGGACACTCTAAAGTTGTGTAACAACTGTCTGTGTCTGTCTTTCAAAGCCACCTCAAATCCTGTGGGAACAAGACGGTATAAACTAAAGCTATTCGGGGTCAAGAGCAAGCCTCTTTCTCTAACTCTTTATATTGCTTTTGGAAAAGTCACTTCACTTGGCTTCACTTTCTTTACAAGTTGGAGATAATAAACTCTTCCTGTGAACAGAGCTTAATTAATATTTGAACATACTTGAAGTTCAATCAACACAAGCCATTATAGAAACCAACACTAATATTCATTATATAAACATCTGCTCTTCTGTAACTCCCTCTCTTTTTATGTCCTTCCTGAGCTTCACTTCTTCATTCATTTATTTGGCAAATTTGAGGGCACACTGGGGCAGAAGTCCTCAACAGTATGCAGTTTAATAAGCTTGCTCGTAAGTAGCATGAAGACTTGAAGATGTGTTTTCTGCCACATCAGAGATTGAAGAAATGAAAAAATAAATAAGCAAACACCATTGTTATAAAATTTTGAAATAGTAATGATGAAAAGGAATAGTGAACAGTGGTAGAGGTGGTAGAAGATTCCTCTGAAGAAAGACCTGGAAAATATAAAAGAGCTGCTAAGAGCTGAGGAAATAAGTCTTAAGTATGAAAGGATTTGGCATGGACAGGGCTAGTAATTATGGGTGACAGAGGAAGTTTGGAGAGAAAGCCAGGACAAGGCCATTGAGAAGCTTGAACGCCAGAGCCTGCAGCTGGGATCTTCCCGGCCACTGGATACCACTGGAGACAGTTCATGATGCAGAGTGATGCAATATGGCTGTTATTTGAAGGAGGGGGTCCTCTTTGGGTCTATCATTTGACATAACCTCAAAACATTGGGGTGAGGTTAACAGTGGCATTAATGAGGTTAGTAGGAAAGGTATCCTGGTTTTCTCAGACTGTGTGATGAGCAAGACTTCCTGAAGTATATGGTAGCTTGGCCAAGTTTGTGAGGAATGAGTGAGACTTAGCTAGAGGAAGGGGGAGAAATGAGGAGAAGACAGTGGGCTGGGTTACCGTACAGAGGGGCATGGCATGCAGATGTGCCATCTGGTTGAGACGTCATTTGAAATAAAGCACAAGGGGACATGGAGGTGGAGACATGGCTCAGAATGGGATTGCTGAGCACCTCAAAGACCAATTGCTTTCTTCCCTCTCCTATGGCTTATAGATGGTCGGATGTGGTTTCACCTAATGGATTTAAGGAGAATTTTTTAAGGAGGTATTTTTGACCATCTCTTAAACAAAAACATTCTTTACAAACTTTTTTTTTTTTTTTTTTTTTGAATTAAGGGTCCTGGGATAGAGCTGACCACAAACAACTCTTCCCTAACCTGAGTCAATAAAACAGCCAGAAAGGAGTCATTCTTGTCTTCATCCTTGCCTATGCCTTGTGAGGTCCTCTCTGCTGGCTTGTGCCCAGCTCTGGACTTGTTTAGTCCCTACAAGGAGACATGCAGGAGGTCATCTATCTCACTTCCTCAAGCTCTCATGCTTGTGCTGGATGTACATTTAACTGTTGAGCCATTTACCCAGTTTCGATGTCACTTCCTAATGGATGGGTGTATGCAAAGTGATCCACTGTCTTATTGCTATGCCCTGAACTAGGATTAGATGTGTCCTGAAGTGTATAGTAGCTGAGTTGACTTCTAAGGATGAGTAAGATCTAGCCAAAGGAGGGGAAGGAAGGGTGACCCAGTTCAGGATTAAATGAAAAATTAAACACATTCAATACACTTGTACAGAGCCAGCTTCATAAATTGGAGGTGAAAATAAAAATAACAATAAAATGGGAAAGCAAATTCAGCATAATTCCTTTCCCTGAAGACTGAGCATAGAAGACTAGGAAAAGGAGAAGCTACTGAAATAATAAAGTAATTTATCTTGATCAAGCCACTCAACTCATTTCCTCTTCCAAATAGTGGCTGCCAGTATTCTTTTTGTATAATTTATTGCATATTCGTAAGTAACAGATATGATTTAAAAATGTGAGGGCTGGAGAAATGGCTTACTGATTAAGGCACTTGCCTGTGAAGCTTAAGGACCCATGTTCGACTCTCAGATCCTATGTAAGCCTGACGCACTGTGAGGCAAGTGCAAGGTCTCACGTGCCCATTAAGTGGCGTAAGCATCTGGAGTTCGATTGCAGTGGCTGAGGCCCTCTCATCTCTCCCCTCTCTCTCTGTTTCTCTCTAAAAAAAAGTGAGTAACTTTTCAAACAGTATTTTCTTTCTTTTGTTTCCAGTGTTAGGCTGGATCTTCCAGCAGAAAGGTGCCAATGACTTTATTACTGTGAATACTTGTAAGAGAAAATGGAGTGAGGCTAGAGAATTCTGGCAGAGCTGTGAGACAATAATGGAGGTATACCTGGAACCGAGGCAGGTAGGAATGCTGGGCGGATGTCTTAGATAGCTGAGCAGTCTGAGGAAGGTTTGGCAAGGACAATCTTGAGCCAAAGTCAGCTAATAGAGGAGTCATCATTTCTGTCTTTTAAGGAGCTGGGCAGCCAAGCTGTCCTATCTAAGTTCATCCATTGGCCAAGAAGAGCCCACTGTGGGAGGTGTGGCCTCTGACCGCAGCTTTCATGGATTTCAGAGCAGCAGCTGGTACCCCCTTGGTCAGTTCCACAACCTGTAAATGATGCCTTCTTATGGCCACATCTCCCATGAAGAATAAAGCTATTTCTTTATGAGAGACTGTATTAGTTTGCCACTTATGTGGTTTATTCTAATTCTTCTTGATAAATGTGAGAATTCTGTCCTGGAAATTATATGCATCTATTTTCCAGCAAAGATCTCAGTGTGTGCAGTGGCCCAACAATGAGCTAAAGGGACGTGGCAGCGTGGGCACTGTTGAGATCCTAAAGAGAATCTTGAAAGAGCCAACGGAGATGCAGAGTGTTCTCTCAGGGTTGGTAACTTTCCTTCTTTGTACAAAATAGACTCAATAAGTCCTCTATCTATTGATTTTGTTACTTATTCATTTATGATCAGGTCTCTTTGTATAGCACAGGCTGGCCTTAAACTTGGGATCCTCCTGTCTTAACCTCTCAATTGTGGGGATTACAAGCATGTATCACCATGCTTGGATCAAATGGCTTTTTACAGAGGAAGGAAAAGCACTCTGCTTTTAAGCAATCACTTATTCTTGGAAAGTACTTTGCATTTTACACATTTTCATAGGTATGTTCCTCATGTGATTATCACATGACCCTCAAGGAGTAAAAAAAACACTCATTTTAGCAGGATCCACGTGAGAGTTAGTGAAGGCTACGTAACTTGTCCAAGGCACCAGGCTCCTAAGTGGCCATGTGGGGACTTGAACCCATGTGGTCATACTTGCAGCTCTTGTCACTGCAACACAGAGTGCACAGGTGCCTTTCCCTTAACATGAAAGGCATGGTTTGTATCTTTTCTAGAAATCATGTTCTAATTTTATAAGTAATGTTAGAAATATGTAGATGTTACTCTACAAGCTTTTTGCCATGCCATTTTTTAAAATAATTCTTAAAAAATCTTTTTGTTGCTTTTTTTTGAGAGAGAGAGAGAGAGAGAGAGAGAGAGAGAGAGTGAATGAATTGGCATGCCAGGGCCTCCAGCCACTGAAATAAAACTCCAGATACATGCACCATTTTATGTGCATGTGTGACTTTGTATGCTTGCATCACCTGTGTGCTTGGTTTATGTGGGACCTAGAGAGTCAGACATGAGTCCTTAGGCTTCGCAGGCAAGTGCCTTAACTGCTAAGTCATCTCTCCAGCCTATTTCCCTCATCTTTAAAATATTATTTATTTTTATTTATTTATTTGACAGGGAAAGAGAGAGAATGGGTGTCCCATGGCCTCCAGCCACTGAAAACGAACTCCAGATGTATGTGCTCCCTTGTGCATCTGGCTATCATGGGTCTTGGAGAATTGAACCTGGGTCCTTTGGCTTTGCAGGCAAATGCCTTAACTGCTAAAGTCATTCCTTCAGCCCTTCTATCATCTTTCATTGCCCTAGGGGGAGCATCCAAGGATGCTGGAGTCTCACCCTGTAAAGAGGAAACTGAGAGTGACTTCGTGACTCATTTTACACCTGCGTGACATGAATAGGAAGTTGAGACTGAGATTTCTCTTCACCTCCAGGGATATCTGGCTGTCAGGAGATAGGGCTTAACACAGGGGAGAAAATCATTTGAGTTGCCTGGGAAATTAAGCAGAAAACACACCAAGGCAGGAGGGAGGGCTTGACTTGTTACCACATAAGAATGGATACATCTGTCTTGCTGGTTTCTTACCTGTTTAAAGGAATGGTGACTTCTAACCCTCTCTGCCAGATTGGAGCTGAAATACAGGACACCAGAATAAAACTTGTGAGTTTACTTGTTAAGATCATGATGTGAGGACTTGTATTATGTGAAAGACATGATGTAGCTGAGGCAGCCTATTTGTTGGTGTTATAGCACTTCTATGTTCTTTCATGTATTCATTCACGCTGGAGAGATGGCTTAGCAGTTAAGGTGCTTGCCTGTGAAGCCCAAGGACTCAGGTTTCTTAAGCCAGATGCACATGGTGGCATGTGCATCTGGAGTTTTTTTTTTTTGCAGTGGCATGCCTATTTTCTCTTTCTGTCAGCCTCTTTCTCTCTCTCATCAATCAATCAATAAATAGATAGATAGATATCAAAAAGTATTTATCAAGTGCCAACTATTTTCCAGGTGCTATTCTAGGTGCCAAAGATCATATACTGGTAAATATTCAGGGTCTCTGTCTTTATGGTTCATATATTTTAGTGGCTAGATATAGGCAATCAATAAAATAATAAATAGAAATAGTAGGCCAGTGCTAAGGAAAGGAAGTATCAAACAGTGTGGCAGGGCAAAGAAAGAGTCGAGGTATTTTTTGGCTTGGTGATCTGTGAAAGTCTCTCTGAAGAGATGTCATTTGTTCTGAGACTTTGGATATGAGGAAACCCCCACTACACAGAAGAGCTCAGGGCCGAGCACCTCAGGCAGGAGGGATGGCACTGGAGTTGAGCCTTGGTGGTAGGGAGCTGGTGGAGGGAGACCCCCCAGGGGAAAGCCAAGACAAAGGTGCTTCAATGCTTTGGGAATGCTGACTGGAGTGGTTGGTTGGAAGACAGAGCTGGTGTAGAGCCTTGGTTCTCACACTTGAGTGTGTCATTAGGAAGCCTTGTTGAACCCCTGTTTGCTGGGCCCAGACCCAGAAGATTCAGCTAGTTTGCTGTGGGGCCAGAGCATCGGCATTTCTAGCAAGCTCACAGGTAATAGTTATACTCCTGGCTGGGAAGGAGTGTTGTTATGCTTTTAGAGCCAGTGGAGAGATCAGTCACTTTTTAGAAATATTTAGTTTCTTCCTTTATTAGAGAGAGAGAGAGAGAGAGAGAGAGAGAGGGGAAGAGGGAGAGAGAGAGAAAGAATGTGCACACCAGGGCCTCCAGCCACTGCAAATGAACTCCAGATGTATGTGTTCCCTTGTGCATCTGGCTTATGTGGGTCCTGGAGAATCGAACTAGGGTCCTTTGGCTTTGCAGGCAAAAGCCTTAACTGCTAAGCCATGTCTCCAGCCCCCAGCCACTTTTTTTAAAAAGTGCCCAATTAACTTACAGATATGAATAATCAAGAATAATGCTTACTAAGGAAACACGATATGCCAGTTCCTTCTTAGACTCTGTGTATCATCAGCTCCAGGAAGTCGGTATTATCAATATTCTATTGTCCAGTGCTGAGGATAAACTCAGGGAAACACTGAAAGAATATGCTTTTAGTACAAGAGAAGACATCATCAGATTTGGGGGAGTAAACCATGGCCTTGAAATTTGAGTCCTCCATGTCCATACTACTGTTCACCTACAATACCCAGAGAGATGAAGAGGAGGTAGCTTAATCACGTGATGCAGTCAGTGTGGATATGAGGATCATCTGGAGAAATACAACAGGGATGTGGTGTGTCTTGTCAGTTTTCTACGCAGTCTGCCTTTTCCTGTTTCCTAAGAGAAGCCGATGTCATAGAAAGGTCAGCTCTGGGGGTGGATGTCACCATTCTGAATCAAACGCTGTTAGTACAGGGCATTTTCCTGGCAAGTATTTTTGGTAGTTTCCTGAATTGGTCAAATCTCACTAAGTGGGAGTCTCATCTTCCATGGCTGGGAGAACAGTTTCTTCCCTTTCTTTGCTAGGGCATGGACAGGAAGTGTGCTTCCATGGCTGCTGTAGGTAGACAATATCTTCCAGGCGAACAGCAGTCGGAGCAGGAGCTGATACTCTAAGGCAGTCCAGTGGCAGATGGAAGGTGTGATAGTTTGAATGGATGTCCCCCAAATAGACTCAGGACTTTTATTCAAGCTTGTAAGTTGATGTTACTGTGGGTGGATCCTAGAGCCTAGCCCTAATGTGTGTTTGGGGGCAAATTTGGAATTCCTAAAGATATGCAGAGTGTTTGCTTTCTGCCTGGGGTTCCTGGAGCATGCTTGCTTGTGGCACTGGTAGTGGTATTTCTCTCTCTGTGAATCTGTGAAAGGGGGCCATTTTCTTCCACCATTATGGAACTTCCTCTGGATCTGTAAGCTTCAATAAATGCCTCCTTCCTGTAAGCTGATGTGCAAGTTCAGACCAGCACTGTGCAGCCATCTGCTACAGAAGGGGTCTGTGTTCTTGATGACGTTCTGTGTTACAAATCAAGGGACTCACAAGTCTGCTTGACCTCTGTGTCTTCTTAGCTGAAATGAACAATTTCTGTTTTTGCTGAGTCATTTCATTCAGGGTGACAGGCAGCTGAAAGTTTCATAATAGACAAAAAGGCAGCCACATTACTAAGAAAAATGACTGGAACAAATAACAGTTAACATAAAATTTCAATAAATGCCCTGTTTCTGTGAAGTTTAGAGGAGCATAACTGTACTCATTATTAATTTGGGTTATTGTCTGAAAAGATGAAAGTGCAGGAGAAAAGAGTAAAGATGAAGCTGCGTAGATTTCCCCATGATACACATGGCCTCTTTAGCCCTTGAGAAATTCTCAAAGAGCTCAGGCAGCTTTAAAGTAATAGTGATCTCAATATATTTCTCTATATGTTCTCTATCTTGAATGAAAAAATATTTTATTTATTTGAGAGAGAAAGAAAGATGCAGATAGAGACACAGTGAGAAATGGGCATGTCAGGGCCTTTAGACAGGGCAAATGAAGTCCAGATGCATACTCCACCTTGTGCATCTGACTTACATGGGTACTGGAGAATAGAACCTGGGTCTTTACACTTCACAGGCAAGTGCCCTGACTGCTAAGCCATCTCTCCAACCCTCTATCTTGCTTTTTGACTCTGGCCCCTGTGTTCTTCATCTCACTGAATTTGAGATTCAATCTTTAGAATCTCCAGTGATATGGCTAAAAACATTTTGGCTAAGTTCCAGGACAGTGGTGACAGACATGATGTTCAACCAAAACCCACAAAAGCAGAAATCCAGAGGCTACAGAGAACTCAACACTAAATTAGCCTGCCAACAGGCCTCCCATGGCTCAGGGAACATTGTGGAAGAGGGGGTGGAAAGATTTTAAGGGCCACAGAGTGGGTAGGAATATCTTGAGGCATGGCACCCCCTCTACTCCTGTTACCCCACAGGGGCTGACTAGGGCCTTCATGATCCCACGGTGAATACCATAACCCCACTGAAAAGGGCCCCAGGGAAACTGGAGCAAAGGCAAGGGGATAAAAGAATATAAACTGCTATAATATATAGAAAATTAAATTAAAATTTCTTTAGCTAAAGCCATTTGGTGATGTAGCATTGGCCAACACCATGAGGGTGTTCAAATGGTGATTTGGTAATAAGAATTTCACAATTGCTTTATTTTCAAATCAAATATTAGCAAGGACTATTTTGTACCTTGTTGTACTTTGTTTCCTTGTGATTAGAAAAAACTGAAATAACATACCTGGTAATAGGCGATTCATTGGAAAACCTAAGTAACCGATAATAGAGGATTAGCTAGAATCACTTAAGCAGCAGAAATTGGGGATTAGTTGAAATGAACTAAATGTTCTTTATACTGCCCATAAAAATAATATCATGGCCTGTAAAAAGGCAAGTATAATTGAATGAGAAAGAAATAAAAATTTTAAGAGGGAAAATTGAATTTACAAACTTATAAAATTCTGAATTCTAGATAATTTTATTTTTTATTGTTCTTTGTTTTTATTCATACTTATTACACAAAGATTGAAAATATAAACAGTCAAAAATCCATATTCACACTCCCCACTTGCTCAGAAACACTGTCAGCATTTGATTCATTTCCTTTCAGTTAGAAATAATTTTTAAAGCATCCACAGTTGATTACAATATATATGCTTTACAGATTTTATAACTAGCATACATACATGTATTGGTGATTTTCTATAATATATATTTGTGCCATAGTTTGGTATGAAGCAGTATTTAATTCCAACAATTAAAAAAATCTATTATCCCATTGACCAAAATTTCTCTTAGAAATCACAGAAAAAGTGGACTTAATTTTAGTTAAGTGAAATATTTAAAAAATAAGATAGTAATAAAAATGGAAAGTATAAAATGTTGTCAGATTTTAAAAAATGCTTAAAGAGATCTAAAATGGATATACTGTATATTCAAACTATCAATTCTTATAGAACTCAGAAATACTACTTTTTATATTTTATTTATACATTTATTTGAGAGAAAGGGATTGAGAGAGAGAGAGAGATAGATAGGGAGAGACAGAGAGAGAGAGAGAAAGGGGGGGGGGGAGAGAATGGGCGTGCCAGGGTCTCTAGCCACTGCAAATGAATTCCAGATGTGTGTGCCCCCTTGTGCATCTGGCTATAATGGGTCCTGGGGAATCGAACCTGGCTCCTTTGGCTTCACAGGCAAGTGCCTTAATTGCTAAGCCATCTCTCTAGCCCCTGTCAGAAACACTACTTTTGAACAAGATTGTGATTAGTTTCCTGCATTGGTCATTTTCCTTCTTCAGCCAGGGCAAATTGTTGAGGTGAATATTCAACCAAATTCTAGGGTGACCAACTTATAGTGTGCATAAGATTGCCTGACTTTAAAACTAAAAACCTCCAAGCCCAGGGGACTCCTTCATTCTCAGGTAAAGTAGGGCATTTAGCCACCCTGGTCAACCTCTTCACTCTAAATATCAGCGTCTGTAACATGGCAGTGATGCAGAATCACTTTCCTGGTGGCGTGCAGGCACCGTGAAGAGCATCTTCGGGTCTGCGAGGTGGCTGGGGTGCAACCTGATGTGTGCTTTGCACTTGCAGCCATCAGTGCACTTACAAACACCGAGACAACTCACCAGAGCTACAGTCATTTCAATGTTCAGCTTTGGGTGTCTGAAAGTCCAAAGGCTCAGTCAGGAATTACTGCTTGTGTTTTGGTCCAACCAGGCTGCCTCTGTTGCTCCCTTTAAACCCATCTTAACCCCTTGTGGATGTGGAGATTTCCTCAGCAGCTCTGTGAGCGAGGCAGCTCAGGAATTAACGAGAGCTAGCTGAGGACTTTTTGCTGGAGAGAAAAATGATACATGGCTTTCAAAAAAGGCAATGCTGGGCTGGGGAGACGCCTCAGTTCGTACGGTTGTTGCTGTGTTAGCGTGGAGTCCTGAGTTTGGATCTTTGGCGCCCGTATGCGTGTTGGGTGAGCTGTCATGTACCTGTAATCACACACTGGGAGACAGACACGAGCACTGGGGCTTGCTGGCTAGCTAGTATGTGGGTGGATGCTGTGGGCTTTATGGCCAGTAAGAGACCCTGTTTTAAAAAATGGCGTGGAGAGTGATTGAAGAAGACACCTGTCATCAACCTGCGGTCTTCACATACACACACACACACACACCTGCACGTGCACCCACGCCCATCGATGTGTCAACACAGAAACAAGGAAACACACTTACAGCACCCACGGGGCACACAGGCATGCACACACACACAAAGAAGTGAGACGAGAGAAACGGCAGATGAGACCGCCAGATTCATAGGGTCAACGACGTTCTTACTTGCTGGTATAAATTAGCGATTTCATATTGATGTCATTAACAAAACATAGTGCTCAGAAAGAGCCAGCATGTGAGCGAAAGGACAATCACAACTATTTTCCCAGTAAAAACTGGAAAAGAAAACAGAACAAAACCTCAGGAGCTCAGAACTCACTGTTCCAGACCGTCTTAGAGGTGGTGGTGTTGCAGCCATGAGGGGGGACGCCAGGGGAAGCCTGGGGAGCAGCTGGCAGCACAAGCAGGAGGAACAGGTGGGCGACCACGTACCGGGAGGCTGCGCTTTTTAGCTGGAGAACGGTTGCACACAAGCCTTAAGCTGTGGGAGGACAGATTGCAGAGAGACCCACGTTGTCAAACCGTAGATGCTTTGTTGGGTTTAGAGAGGATGCTGGGGCCAAGTTAAAACAAGACTTAGTATTTTCTCAAATTGATACCAGTTATATTCTGCTAGTATCTTGGTGAGTTCTCTGATTTCAGATCTATTTCCCTACTTCCCATCTATTATCTATCATCTATCTATCTATCTATCTATCTATCTATCTATCTGTCTGTCTGTCTGTCTGTCTGTCTGTCTGTCTGTCTGTTTATCATCATCATTATCTGTCTCTATCATCTATCAACATCATCTTTCTCCCTGTTTTTCATCTATTATCTATGTGCCCATCTATCACTGATCTATCTATCTATCTATCTATCTATCTATCTATCTATCTATCTATCATATACATATTATCCAATTTTATTTTCTTCTATCTCAACTGGCATTTATTTATTTTTGAAATTTATTTTTATTTATTTATTAGAGATAGAGTGAGAGAGACAAAGAGTGAGAATGCGCACACCAGGGCCTTTAGCCACTGCAAATGCATTCCAGATGCATGTGCTACTGTGTGCATCTGTCTTATGTGGGACCTGGAGACTCGAACTTAGTCCTTAGGCTTTGCAGGCATGCACCTTAACCACTAAGACATCTCTCCAGTCCACAACTGGTATTCATTTTTATATATGTGCGTGTATGTATACATGTGTGTGTCCATGGGTGTGTGGTGCATATGTGTGCATGTGCATATGTGTGTGTTCCCATGGAGGCCAGAGGACAATGTCAAGTGTCTTTCCTTAAGAATGCTTTCAGTTTCTTATTTTATTTTTTTTGAGGCAGGACCTCTTATAGCTCATCCAGTAGGCTAGACACAGGGATGACCACTGAATCCTAGGGAACCTCTTGTCTCTTCCTCTCCAGCACTGGGCTTACAAGTGTGTACTAGTACTAGTGCCCCAGTGTTTCCTGTGGGTTCTGAGATTGAGCACAGGACCTCATGCTTGTAAGGCAAGCACTATATAGACTGAAGCCTCTCATCAGATCTGGGATTTGCTTTTAAAAATGAATATAAGCCTTCTGTTTTTAAACAAGGGATAGTAAAGGGACACAATTTATCTTCCCTACTTAAAATAATTCAGAGAACAAACAGAACTAAAGAAAAGTGGATGGAGTAGCAATTTCCTAACAAGGGGCATTAGTCAGTGAAAGCTGTTAGCACTTTAGTGAGCGTGGAGAAGCAAGTGACCCCTGTGAGTATCAAAGGCTTAACGCTTGGAACAATCTAGGCTGTGGAGCAGGGAGACGGTCTCAGTTGCATTGCTGCGTTACTCTTTCGTAGTCTAAGCTTTTAGTTTCATGAGCTCCTACTTATTGATTGTTTACTTTATACCCTGTGTAACCAGAGTCCAATTCAGAAAAGTTTTTTTCTATACCTTTGTCTTAGATTGCACTCCTCCCTTTTTAGTCTAGCTGTTTCAGAGTTTCAGGTCTTACATTGAGATTTTTGATCAATTTGGAGTTGCTTTTTCTGTGGGGAGAGAGATAAGGATCTAGTTTCATCATCAACAAGCTTACCTAGTAGTAGACCCTTCTAGGTATACAACTAACTAATCAGCCAGGCAGATGTGCCCACTGGTACAATAGTGACCTGGCTGTTAGGAGGTAACCAACTGCTCTCTCTGATGGGAGGAAATTCATGGTTCTGTAAACCTAGTCAAAAGCTGATGTCTGGGGGTGGAGGGAGGAGGGTCATAGACTCTAAGAGGGAAGCTACTACTTTTATTTGCCATAAAATTGTCCTCTAAATATGCATGCCTATGCCCATAGATTAATGCCATTCTCACCTTTCTTTAGAAAAGCCTGTCCTTTCAGGTAGTGATGGCTAATGAGGAGGCTCAGAACTCATCCAAGTGCTGAGAGTAAGTGATTCTGGAGTCTCAGTGATAAGTAATTGATAACTATATCATTTTCCCCAAGGCTTAGGGAACAATGCTGAAGAAAGTGGAGAGAGACTGCACAAGGCAGAAGATGGGAGGAGGGCCGAGGAAGGCACAGACATGACATTGTCATTGTTTTCCTGACCTCATAGTGATTATCATAACCTGCACAAGATTCTCCCAATACTGAACCCATCAGCATTCTGTCATGGATGATGGAGGAGGGCATGAGGGCCCCATCTCTCCCTGAGGAATTACAGGCAGTTAATTGAAGCTGGGGAAGTGAGAAATATTTTTTGCAGTGATAAAACCATTGGTAGGACCCATTTGCTCTAGTTAATAATCCCCTACCCATGCTCATGCAAGCAACACTAATTAAAAGAGGGTCACACTCACACACAAGAAAAAAAAGACATCAAAGTAGAGAGGGAAGCTGGGCATGGTGGTGCACACCTTTAATCCCAGCACTCAGGAGGCAGAGGAAGGATGATCACTGTGAGTTCAAGCCCAGCCTGGGACTACAGAGTGAATTCCAGAGCAGCCTGTGCTAGAATGAGACACTAACTTGAAAATAAATGCCCCAAAATAAAAACATAAAGTTAAAGTAGGAGAGGGACTAGTTCATAAGAGGTTTACCAGAAGGGGCATGGGAAGGAATCAAGAGAAGGTCATGGGAGAAGAGTATGATCACATACAGTATATACAAGTATAAAAATGTTAATAAATGGGGCTGGAGAGATGGCTTAGTCATTAAGGTTCTTGCCTGTGAAGCCAAAGGACCCAGGTTTGATTCTGCAGGACCCACAGTAAGCCAGGTGCATCAGGTGGCGCATGCATCTGGAGTTCATTTACAGCAGCCGAAGGCCCTGGTGTGCCCATTCTCTACCTGCCATTCTCTCTCTCTTATAAAACAAAATAAATGTTTTTTTAAAAGCCAATAAATGAGCTGGGTGTGGTGGCTCACACCTTTAATCCCAGCACTCAGGAGGCAGAGGTAGGAAGATTGCCATGAGTTTGAGGCTACCCTGAGACTACATAGTGAATTCCAGGTCAGCCTGAGCTAGAGTGAGACCCCACCTCAAAAAAAATAGCAGTAAATGAAACATTAAGTTTAAATATACTTGAAGAAATATATATGAGCAAAGGGGGAAAGGTCAAAGTGCAATCAATTGCACACACAAGAGTGGGATAATTTTATTTGAGGGTTCCTTTGTTTCTGTTGTGAGGAGGTGGACTCTTGGAAGGACATCAGCATGGGTCAGAGGGAAGCAATTGCAGACAAAAGGAGACAAAACAGCAGAAGCAGAGGATCAAAGCTGGGACTGTACAAGGGCTTTGTCAGTTTTGTAGTAGGAACGATTATTGTTCAAACCAGAGCCACAGTGTGGCTTGGCTGGCAAATTGTTTGCTCCTTATTGTGTGGTATTTATGCTTAAGGACATAATAAACTGTGCACAATTCATTTTACAGGATGGGATTCCTTTCACTTGAGTTCCTGTTTGTTGAAAGTCCCTCAGGAATAAAGGCCTCCTTCATCAACTGACAGAGGGAGTCTGAACTGAGTGTGACCTAGCCAGCATCTGCAGCATTGGTGCCCTTAGCATAAACTACTGTTCCTAGACAAGGGGTCTAGGAATGGCTCACTCTCTCTCAAGGTGAATGTAGTTTCACTTTAGTGATGAGAATTAAGGAAGCACAAGTGAGGCCAGAGGGAAAATGTAAATAAGAACATTAAATGAAATTCATGGATAGGTGTGTGTGTGTGTGTGTGTGTGTTTGTGTGTGTGTGTGTGTATGAGAGAGAGACAGAGATTGTGATAGATAGATAGATAGGGAGAATGTGTTTTATATCAGAGACTTCTGGTGCTTTAGATTAATGTTAAATAATTTATATTATCATTCCATATATGTTATATATTATACGGCACATATACCTTATAACTGTTAATCTTCATATTCTTTACTTTTTGATATTTTAATATATTATTATGTATTTTGACCATGTTCACTTTAATTACCCTCTTTTGTTGCCCTCTCACTCTTGTTCAATTCTGAAATCTTTCACTTCCCAATTACCTTCCTCCTTCATATCTTTTTGGGACCCACTTAGTTTAATTGGGGTTGCTTGCATGAGCATGGAAGGTGGGCTATTAATTAAGCATGAATAACTTGCCAGTGGCTACACCATTGAAGAAAATGTCTCCCTCTCTTCCAGCAGCCATTAATTGGAAATAGCTACTCATAAGTTCCTCCCCCCTCCACGGACTCAATGTTGGGCAGTTCTTGTGCAGATAACTACAGCTGCTGTGAGGTCACACATGAAACAGCAATGTCATATCTGGAAAGCAACATTCTATGCCACTCATGCTCTTTTTTAAAGTAAAGAACTCGAATTACTGAAAATGATAAAGTAGTGAAGGTGCTTACTTTATTTAATGGGGATTGAACCCCTCTTATGCATCCAAGGAGAGATAGAAGGAGGTGAGCTCCTCTGCTGAAGGCTCTCTCAGTCAGCCTGCAGGGTCAGGACGGCCAAGTGACATGTGAGAAGAGAGCAGAGGCTAGCAGCCAGGCACGTACAGTACATGCAGACAGAATGTGGTCACTGGCACCAAAATTGTCCTTCAGAGGTTCCATAAGTAAGGCAGGGTTTTCTGACTTTCAGAGAGCAAAGATGGCCTTATTTGGATTTCGTGGGAAAAAAAATCATCACAAGTGACATGGGAATCAGCAGCACGCAACGTGTCCTGCATGTGAAAAGTCTGCTACTTCAATTTTAGAAATAAGATTAAGCTCCAAGATACAGAACAGGTATTTTAAAAAAATGACATGATTATGCTGCACCAGAAATAGCTGGGAACATAACAAAATTATCTTGGTGTCTTTTGTGAGATGTGGAGACTATGCTTGAGTTAAAAAGTCACGTTCCTGGGCTTGGTATGTCAGGCCAACACCCTGAATTCCCATCAAGTTTGGTCCTGTGGTGGTGGAAGGTTGCTGTTGAGCTGAGGTTGAGTCACCATTTCAATGAATCTCTGTCCAAGAACAGTGGCATTTTTGGGCCCTAGAAGCAAGTATGAACTAGTATTCATGAGATCTTTCAAGAAGAAACAGTGACTGAGATGCGTGGACAGAGAGTGAAGGGGACTTGGACCAGAGACTTACTGGGTAGTCTGGTGGGCACACAGCATGGCGTTGTGCTTTGAAGGCATGGACAGTCTTAGAATACAGGTCTGAGATGGGTTAATGGGATGATCTTTTTATGGAAAATACTGTGACAAATCATAAAAGTCAAAATGCAGCCTTGAAGAAAGCATCCGCTTTGTGACTAATGGATCCAGCTACTAATTATTGGGGGAAAGGTTGTCTATTTGTCCTGACTGACATGTTAGGGGTAAAAATGTGAGTCACTGGGGGTTTGGCTGCTCTACCAGAAAAACCAGAATGGGTCTTAGGATCAGAATCTCTTAAGATTAGCAGAGTCCCTACTAATACAGCTTATGAATCCAAGGGATTCTTTTCCTGCTTGAATGAAGTCTGGGAGTAGGTTGTCCAATGCTGGGACTGTGGCTCCAAGGGGACTAAGGAAGCTTATAGTGTGCATCACTTCTCTCCATGAGGGTGGCATGGTCCTTGTAGTCATGATCTAATATAGTGGCCAGACCCTCACCTGCAACATTCCAGAATGTGGGGAACAGGGGGACAGTAGGACCTTTTCTCCTGCTTTGAAAGAAAATTCCTGGAGTGCCACATCATGCTTCAGTCTCACAGGTCAGCCCAGGCTATCCCATTCACCTTTAAGGGAGACTGGGCAATATAGTCCTTCTTCTGGGCACATGGTGGCTTTGAACAAACTCAGGATTTGGGCTTTGTTACTAAGTAGAGGGATACTTGCATTTTTTGCTAAGGAACCCTGCAAGTAAATGATGAAAATAGATGAAAACAATAGCATGAAAAGAACAAGTACCAGAGTGATAGGAGCTAGTTACTATTCATCCATTCATCCATTCATCCACTGATTGACCAACTCATCCATCATCTGCCCATCATTTATTAAATACTAAATGATGTGCTGATCTGGGGACACATTGATGATTTCTGGACGTCTCAATCTTCTATGGCAAAGACATATCCTTTAATTAGACAAGTGTTGGGGAAAGAGGCCATATGTAAGCTTGTACTCTGTTTGAGTAATGCTTCATGATGCCTATCTGTTATTGCAGAAAAGTTTCAAGGAAACGAATTGACTGAGGGTATTTTTTTTTTTTTTGGTCAAGTTCAATGAATAGAATCACTCAGAAGGTCATAACTTGTAGATGAAGAACACTTTCCACAGAAAACGTTCAAGGCAGCTACACGTTAGGAAGTTCTCTGCTACAAGGTATGATCCCAATCACCCCCCCACCCCTTAGCCTCCTGCTTGGAACTTACATCCATCCCATTTTAATGTCTCTTTAGGAGCACTGAGGACAATCATACAATCTTTGCTCTCCCCTGCTCATAATCTTTGTGCTCTCATCTGAGCTTCATTTTTCTAGATTACGAAGTTCTCATTCTCCTCTGGCCATTCCACAAGCAACATAATACAGGGAAAGGGATGAGAAGGAAAATTAGACTTTTGTGAGGCTTTGTGTATTAGACATGGCACTGGGGCCTTTACACAATTTCTTGTCTGTCTTCACAGCCACCTTATGAGGAGAGTGACACAGCATGTTTTGCATGTGAGGACCCAGGCTCACAGACACCAGTCACTTCTGTAAATTCTCACAGTTGGTCCATGTGAAGGCAGGTTTTGACCTTGACCTAGTGAAGGAAATTTCCTGCCCTATCTCACAAGTCTGGACACCAATGTGAATCTTAACTCTGATGAGGAATAGTGATGCCCTTCCTTAAGGGTAATATTGTCAAAAGTAGATGGCTTCATGGAGGCATGAGGGCTGGGGAAGTGCTTTCTTCCAGGGAAGGTGATGAGTCTGTTTCCTGTAGCACCCAGCTTTTTCCATGCAGCTAAGCATTGTGAGCTGCATCAGAAGAGACAGGGAGCTCTCACGCTGGTAGGGCCACAGACGTGTCTTCACCTACACTAAAGGAACTTATACACCAGTGGGGTCTGCAGGATCTTTCTGTAGGTTGTCATGGTTCCTTCCAAGGAGTTCTACTAGACTTGTGTCAATGAAGATATAACGGGGTAGCACGGAGGAAACTGCTTCATTAGGAACATGAAGCTTTGATGAACAACTATAGGATTCCATGATTCTGTCTTCAGAGTGCATTGCACCAGTGGCACATCACCCAACATTTCTCCCAAACTTCACAGAGAAGGAAATAGGTCTAGAGCAGGGCCAAATAAAGAGTTGGTCCTTTCAAGGGAGGTTGCACAGGAGCCCCGAGTTTATATTCATCACTTGGGGCACAGTTTGGGGTTCACAATTTGGTGAATAATGAATGGTGGTGCCCACCTCCTTGTGACTGTAGGCGAATTAATCAGTTACTTTAAGCCAATTTTCCCTCATTTATGGTGAGAATAAAGTACCTACCTTTCAAGGGTTGTTATGAAGATCAGAGGAGTTTCTATTACAGAGTAATTTCAGGTGGTGACAGTACATATGGAGTGGAACATCATTGAAATAAACATGTATTTATTTATGTGTATGGCGGGGCCTCTTGATGTTACAAATGAATCCCAGATGCTTGTGCCACTTTTGTATCTGGTCCATGTGGGTGGCTTGGGAATTGAACCTAGGCTGGCAGGCTTTATAAGCAACCCTTTCACTGTTGAGCTCTTTTCCCAGCCAAAAATATATTTTTATTAGGAGAGAAGGCCTATGGTTCTATGAGATTAGAATTCATTTATACTACCTTACCTTGTTATTTTCATTTTTTTTATGAAGTAGAAACTTTGCATGGATACATCATTTGTTGGCACCACCATTTCCCTCCTCCCTGCCCCCACTCCACTGCCGCCCTCCTCAGTGGGATTGCTGGTATTAACTATGGAGTTCCAGGTGATGAGTTGTAAGAGCAGCAGTCAGTCATTGTGGGGGTGGGGAGCTATGTCTCTGAATATTCCCTCCCACTCTGTGTCTCCTACATTCTTTCCACCTTCTCTTCCGTAAACTTCCCTGAGCCTTGGGTGTGCTTTAAGTCTACAATAGTGTTGAGCTCTCAGCAGCATCTGGATTTCTGCTTTGGTGCATTTTGAGTCTCCTCAGTGTCTGTCTGCTGTGGAAGCAACACACTTGTTCATCTCGCCAGCTCCTCAGTGGTTTCACCTGGGCCCTGGCTGCTGTGTGAGGGGTGGTTAAGCTCCTGTGAGGGAAGCATCTATCCGTCATTGTCTTTTGGTAGCTTATGGTTGCCCTTGGTTCTCATTGTTTTCTGAAAAAGAAAAACAAATTCTCTAATGAAGAGTGAGATTAACATAGGTTAAAGGGGATAAGTATTGTTTATTTAGAGAGATTCTGATGGGTGTAGCTTTACTTTTGGATGAAGGCACTGGGATCTTCTCACTGGAGTTCATTATCTTAGTCTCTTCAGGGTTTTGACTTCGTTCCTAGTTCCCACTAATGGTGCCTATCATTTTTAACAGTTTGGTTGGCCTGAATATTTTATAGCTTATTGAATAATTATATATATTTTCTTTACATTTTTGACTGCACAGAATCTTGTGAGGTGGAGCCTACCAGCTCCTAAGACAACAGATGCTGAGGAATAGGACGGCTAAGTGCTACATTAATTTCACACACTTAGCATGTGACAGGGTCCAGTATGCTCACCCCATCTAAGTGCTACTAATCATTAGCATTTATAGCACAAGCTCTGAGCCAAGAAGTGTGCTAGTTTTTTTCTTCTTCTCAATATTAAACCTACTCCTCTTAGTTACCCAATGAGGTAGTATCTCAATTTTATAAGTGGTAAAAGTAAGGCTCAGAGGGGTTAAATAACCTGCTTCAAGTTCTTGTCACTACTGAATGGAGTTGTCAGAATTCAAACACAAAATTCGGCTGGGCGTAGTGGCTCACGTCTTTAATCCCAGCACTCGGGAGGCAGAGGTAGGAGGGTTGCCTTGAGTTTGAGGCCACCCTAAGAATGCATAGTGAATTCCAGGTCAGCCTGAGCTAGAGTGAGACCCTGCCTTTGCCTTGAAAACAAAACAAAACAAAACAAAACAAAACAAAACAAAACAAAACAAAACAAAACAAAACAAAACAGAGCAGAGCAGAGCAGAGCAGAGCAAAACAAAGCAAAACAAAGCAAAACAAAACAAAACAAAGCAAAACAAAATTCTGCTTGGGATCCAAGCCCTTGTCATCCTTGTTCCAATACACTTACTCTCTACCGTCTCCCAAAAGACAAGATGGAGTGTTGGCTTGCTGGCTGCAGACACTATGATAGCAAGGACTGCTCTTTTATTGGCATTTGCATGCATGCATGTGTGTGTGAATTTGTATGTATGTGGGTGCATTATGTGTGTAGGTGCATGTGTACTTGTGAATATGTGAAAATCAGAGGTCCACATTAGTCATGTTGTACCTTAGTTTCTGAGACAGGATCCTGCACTGAACCTAGAGTTCAAGGATTTGGCTAGACTAACTAGCCAGGAGGCCCTAGGGATCTTTCTATTCTGGCCTTCCTAACACTGGGATTATAGGCATGTGCTGCTGTACCCAGATTTTACAAAGGTGCTGGGGATCTGAACTTAAGTTCTTATGCTTGCTTAGCAAGAAGTCTGCCTACTGAGTTCTCTTTCAGCCACAGGAATGCTTCTTTTCATTTTTATGTTTCCTGGCACCAAGTCCAACTTACAGCAAGATGCACATGAGCTGATCTGAATGGAGCTGATACCCTGTCCACCTCTCCCTCCAGCTTAGTCAGAGAGGAGTAGCCAGGGTCTTAGCCCTGGCTCAGCCACTGTGTAGTGCCAGTTCTCCACTGAATGTAGTTGTTAAAGCTGGTTAGTCTCCTTTCCATCCCTGGATGTCAGCAGATACCATTTTCTTTGCATTTTTCTGGCCCCTTTTTTGTGCAACTTCTCATGTTATGATTTCGCTCATCCATGGCAGAACTAGGGCTCAGTAATGCAATGATAATTGAATTGTTAATGAAAACAGGCTCTGATGACATGGAAACCTCAGTTCTCTGCCAGTTGGGAGCATTCAGAAGTAGGGCTGTGGAAGCATGATGGATGGAATGAGATCTGTGATCCACGATGAAAATAAACGGGAGGGAGATGTGGGAAGGCTGGTATTTGAAGGAAAATTCTTGGATGTCTGCTAGACAAATGGTGCTTGGAAGGCAAGGGCCATGAGTAGACTTTTCCCAAAGGGAGAGCAAGCTCAGTAGCTCTTAGGTTGGTCTCTACATATGGAGATGAGAACTCTGAGACTTGGCTGTGATGGAAGCTAATCAAAACCCAGGAAACATGGGCTGTAGAGATGGCTTTGTGGTTAGGGCGCTTGCCTGCAAAGCCTAAGGACCCATGTTTGACTCTCCAGATCCCATGTTAGCCAGATGCACAAAGGTGAGGCAAGCACAAGGTCGCACAAGCCCACTAAGTGGTGCAAGCATCTGGAGTTCGATTGCAGTGGCCCAGGCCCTGGCATGCCAATTCTCTGTCTCCTTCTGTCTCTCTCAATCATATATATATGGTTGGTAGACCAAGTTGGGGATTCAAGCTCTTCATTCTCCTCCCAGCATTCTTTTTTATAGGACTTAGTAATTGTGACAGTGTGTGGGGTGGTGGTAAGAAGCGAAAGCCCTAAGGATGGCCGAATTCCATGCTTTAGGCCCCAAAGCTAGGAGAAGGCAGAAAAAAAATACAAACAAGCTATGTGCTGTCAGAGATGTTTACTCACAGCCATTATTACTGAAGTGTTGGCTTCTCTTATTAGCTGGTAGTGGCCTGAATGGTGGTGTTTAAATGAAGGCTTTGTGGTAATCAGGTTGTGATGGACTGAGGGCTAAAGGGATTGAGGTGATAGAAAGAAGAGGTTCAGATTATACTTTCTGTATGCCTGGTGAAGGGAAAACAAGACGTGAGATGGGAGCTGGAAGGGGAGACATAGTTACTTTACTTTCAAAGAACTTCTAAGACTTGAGCTTGTTTGCAGGCTGGATGGAGGAAGGAAGCCTGAAGTGGATGTATGTGATGACAAGCATGGAAAGGCCTGGCTGTTGGGGCGCAGCACTCCAAGGAGAGTGACAGGGCCAAATCTGCCCCACAGGGCAACAAGCTAGCCCTGGAGCTAAGAAAGGCCACTCATTGAGGGCAGGAGATAAAGACATGGGCACTGTTGTATTTAGCCTTAGAGGAAGAGGTTGAAAGCCTTTCATGTTCTCTGTGAAGCAGGAAATGCTCATTGATTCCCATAAGCCTTGCATGAGTCAAAGGGAAGCCCAAATCAGCGAACCCTTCCACTTGAGAATATGCAGGTAGTGGGTGAGGGGATTGATCAGTGGGTAAAAGTGCTTGGCATGGAAATGTGAGGACTGAGTTTAGATTTCCAGTACCATATGAGTCAGGCACAGTGGCACACATCTGTAATCCCAGTGCTGGGGAAGTGGAGAGGCCACTCCTGGGACTTTGTGGACAGCTCATATAGCTAAATTGGTGAGCTTCTGGTTCCCTGAGAGACCATGTCTCATAAAATAAGGCAGAGAGTGAAGGAGGAAGATACTCAGTATTGGCTTCTGGTGTCCCACACGTACACTTGTACCCATACACATATGACCACACACACACACACACACACACAGTGGAGGTAGTGGAACCGTGCATGGGTTAGACAAATGACCCCTGTCATTTGGAACTGGAGCATGCATAGAAAGGATGGGGCTGGCTGTGTGAATTATTTTCTTGCCTCATTTGGGAGCAGAAGCTCGTGGTTGATCTCCAGCCAGGATGCTGACGGATGTGTACACACCACTGATATTTGTGCATGCTTGTTAAACCTACCGGAAAACTGCCTCCTGCCAGATCATTACCATTCCTTCATCTATCTTGGGGCTCCCAGCTGCCATAGACCACTGTGGTGAATTCCAACTCTCTTTCCACCCTGTCGAAGTACAGCCACTTTGGAGACAGAGCATGAAAGTGATTATGACAGAGCCAGGAAACTCCATCCTCCCACAAAGGATGAGGCTGATGAGGCTGGTGGGCCTGGGCTATAATTTCTGTCTCCTCTGGGATTGAAAACGTGCCTTCCTTCATTGTCCTCATGTGAGCGCTGTGATTTGGTGTCCCAAGAGTTCATTCACGCGTCACAGATGTTCAGCCTATCTTAAAGTACACTTGGTGGAAGTTTATAAGCCTGGTGTTGTATTAGAAAGTATGTTTGGAGAAAGTATGCCAGGATTTGAGGGCAGATGTATCAGAGAGTCCCTGGTTCTCTTAGGGATCCTCATTTGACCTTTCAGAGTACCGTGTGTTTCTCAGTGAGGGAGAGGAAATTTCTCTCTTGCTTACCAGGGTTCATTGGGAGGACTACCTAGGCTAACGAATATAACAAATGACATAAAAGCAAGGTGCCTTTATTAAGGGGGAGCTATCATTCATTCATTCATTCAATCCCAATGAGTGTCAAATAGTGTCAGGTATTTCACTTTCATGGTCACGTTTCTTTCTTACAGAGAACCTAGGCTAGTGTCATTATTCTAATTTTATGGATAACAAAATATATCCAAGGTTAAGGAGAGGCCTTGTTCCTTCTTGCCAGGGTCAATTCTTGGTTATATACATTAGCCTAGAGAAATTTTCAATAAAGTCAACTTTCTGTGTTATAGGTTTAGATACCAGCTATATGGTCATATTTTGCAAGGATGAGGACCTGAGGCTGTGTAAAACTCTGTCTTTCTTACTTTGCCAGGCCAAATTTTGCCAGTCATTTTCCTCAGAAAATGTGGATGAGAGGAGAGGAAATTTTCTTGGTGCACTGTGTGTATATGCATACATATGCATACTTCTTTGGCCCTAAAGTAAGACTCCACTTTTTTGTTTCAAAACGTCAAGCGAAGGGCTGGAGAGATGGTCTAGAGGCTAAAAACACTTGCATGCAAAACTTGATGACCCAGGTTTAATTACCCAGTACCCATGTAAAAACCAGATGCACAAAAAGTGGCTCATGCATCTGGAGTGTGTTCGTAGTGGCAAGAAGCCCTGGTGTGCCCATTCTCTCTTTCTCTCTCCCTTTCCCTTATGCTTGAAGATTAAAAAAAAAATAATTAAAGAGACTCAAGTGAGAGACTTCCTGAAAATCTGCTGAGTCCCCCTTGGGGTCCTCTCATCAAGGGCAGTTCACCTAAGAAAAACTATGCCGAGGTGAAGCTGTGGGCAAGAGCTACTGGCTGTGGTATAGACTGTTGGTGTCATCTTCAGGCTCACACAGTCCTTCATTTAGCCCTTTTCTATTCCACGTTATACTTCTTGCAAGGCCCAGTGGAGAGCCGAGAGTGGTGGGAATAGGAAGGAGCAAACTGCACAGACTGACTCATCAAGAAGTTTGCAGTCCTAATTGCAGGTGCAGTGAACTAAGATTTAGGTTGAAAATTGAGACGGCTTCAGGGGGAAGCCAAGGAATGCATCATTGCGATTCTGGAGGGAGAAACCACTTCCTGCTTAGACGAATTTGGGAAAGTTTCTCAGAGGAGATAGATGTTATAGTTATTTTCTTGCTGCTTGAATAAAGCACCCAACCAAACGCAGTTGATAGGAGGAAAGTTGTTTATCTTGGCTTACATTCACAAGGGGAAGCTCCAGGACAGTGGGGGAAGATGGTAGAGCAGAGGGTGGACGTCACCTCTGCCATGGCAGATGGCAAACAGCAAGAGATTGAGCTGTGGCATGACCTAGGAAATATAATGGCACTGTAAGTTGAAGATATTTTTCAATTTATGCTTGAGTAGGAAGTGACTTTTTTAAAAAATTTTTTTTTAAATTTATTTGAGAGCGACAGACACACAGAGAAAGACAGATAGAGGGAGAGAGAGAGAATGGGCGCGCCAGGGCTTCCAGCCTCTGCAAACGAACTCCAGACGCGTGCGCCCCCTTGTGCATCTGGCTAACGTGGGACCTGGGGAACCGAGCCTCGAACCGGGGTCCTTAGGCTTCACAGGCAAGCGCTTAACCGCTAAGCCATCTCTCCAGCCCCCCCCTTTTTTTTAAGGTAGGGTTTCACTCTAGTCCAGGCTGACCTGGAATTTGCTATGTATTCTCAGGGTGGTCTCAAACTTACGGCAATCCTCTTACCTTTGCCTCCCAAGTGCTGGGATTAAAGGCGTGCACCACCATACCCGGCAAGGAAATGACTTTTAAACTTTATTTTATTTATGAGAGACAGAGAGAGAAATAGAGAGAGAGAGAGAATTGGAACACTAGGGCCTCCACCCACTGCAATCAAGCTCCAGATGCATGAGCATGTGCAACCCTGTGCACATGTGTGACCTTGTGCGTCTGGATTACGTAGGTTCTGAGAAACTGAATCTGGGTCCTTAGGCTTCATAGGCAGGCACCTTAACCACTCAGTAATTTCTCTAGCCCCAGGAAGTGAGTTTTTGAACCTGAAGGAGATTGTGTTCCCGTTTGTCAGTTATCCACGTCAGAGAAATAATTGTACCAGAGTGACAGCTGCGGCTTAGAGGAACACAAAAAAATAGAGAACTCTCTGCTCAGTTCCACGGAGCACCACCCCTTCACCCAGTCATCCTGAGTAGCATGCAGAGCAGTGGTTCTTAAAAATTTATGAATGCTATTGGTAAAAACTTCATCATCATAGCGTAATGGTAAGAATACAGTCGGTTTGTCAAGTACCAAAAAAAAAAAAAAAGAAAAAAAAAAAAGAAAAGAAAAATCAGCAGGAATGAAACCAAACAATCATTCTCTAAGTATCTCAATAATAATGAGCAAAGAGCAGAGGTAACTAAGGTGACAGGCAATGTAAGGGCCCAAGAATAAATTTTTGGGAACAAAACCCTTTTTCCTCTTGAAAATTGCAAGAATTTCAACTACTTGAGATTGTGAATAAACAGTAAGAGCTTTGTGTCTTGAAGAAATAGTTAGATTTTAAAAAATGTTTATGAATTTAGTATATTTTAATGATGCTCTTTTTTTTTGCATGTCAACATGTATATGATATGTGTATATCTGTGTTCTTTTACATGTGAGTGTACATATGTGCATGAGTACACATGCATGTATATACGGGGGTATGCCTGTGTGTGTTTGTGTGCATGCTCATATGTGGAGGCCAGAGATCAACACTATCCAAAAACATTTTATTTGCAAGGGGGGGGGAGAATATGAATGAGAGAGAAAGAGAAAGAGAGAGAGAATGGATGGTAGGATGAGTGTGCCAGGGCCTCTTGCCACTGTAAACAAACTCCAGATGCACGCACCCACCACGTGGGTCCTGGAGAATTGAACCCAGGTCATTAGCCCCTGCAAGCAAGCATCTTTATCCACTGAGCAGTCTCTCCCACCCCAAACACTGGCAATCTTACTTCATTGTTTTTCACTTTATTTTTTGAGACAGTCTCTCTTTGAATCCAGAGTTCCCTGAATATTATAGACAAGCTTGTTCGGGAGCCCTGAGGAGCCTCCTGTCTCTTGTCTCCCCAGTGCTGGGATCACAGGCATGAGTCACAGGGCCTGGCATGTTCTGTGGAGGTCGGGGGTCTGAACTCGGGTCCTCATGCTTGCACTACGAACACCTTACCCACTGAGCCATCTCCTCAGTCCCTGATGTGCTATTATTCCCATGCTTACTAATCTTTCATGTCCCAATAGGTGACCATTATATAGCCTTTAGTGAAACATGGCTGTGAATATTTATAGAATTGCTTAATAGGTAGAAACAATTCTTTGCTTACTAGGGGCCACTTAGAAGTAAAACATCCTGGCAGCATTTCTCACAGCACTGGATAGGTTAAGTCATTTGATGAAAAGCAGAGGTCAACCATAAGGCTTAGACATGAGAATTGTAACGATGCACCCATCCCATGTTAATGCAGGGGAAATCATGTTAGAGAGACAATTGGTGTCAGACACCAAAGAATCCTTGGGTCTGTGGGTACAGAGACTGTCTCTGCAACCAGACTTGTTTTCTAGCCCCTTTGTGTGTGGCCATCACAGTCAGCATCACTGAATGTCGCTCATTTCAGACCATGGATGTAACCATGCTCAATAAATGCCTTAACGTCCTCATAAAATTAAAATATAAAAAATGCAAAACAACTTTCTTTCATAATGCAGTGAGTGTGTTTCTAGCAGATATGATTGGGACCAGTAGTTGGTGGGTGTTTACAAAGTTGGTTAAAGTGGGAAAAAATGATCCACATGTACCATAAACATTTTATTCTAATGTAGAGTACATACGCGTCGCAGCATTTGCCAACCTTTTGATGTCAGGCCATAGCTCTGCTTTAGGTATGGTTCATTGACCAGCATCGTTCTTTCGTAAGCCACAGCTATGATGCACAATCTACAGTTTCCAGTTCTGCTTTCTTCACATGTAAGAAGAAATTTAAAAACATTCAAGAAGCAACTTGGGCATAGAATCATCTAGGAATTTATGACTTATAATTATTATAATTATAATTATTATAAATAAATAATTATAATTATTTACAATTGTCTCACATCTATTCCCAAAGTGGTTAGTGAGTCTTTTTTAGTATTTTCAATGTATTCAAATAATAATATTAAATATATATATATATTTTTTAGTTTTTTTAAATTTTTATTTATTTATTTGTGTGTGTGTGTGTGTGTGTGTGAAAGAGAGAGAGAGAGAGAGAGAGAGAGTGAGAGAGAGAGAGAGAGAGAGAAAGAGAGAGAAAGAGAGAGAGAGGGGGAGAGAATGGGCACCCCAGGGCCTCTAGCCACTGCAAACGATCTCTAGACGCATGTGCCCCCTTGTGCATCTGGCTTACGTGGGTCCTGGGGAATCAAACCTGGGTCCTTTGGCTTTGCAAGCAAATGCCTTAACTGCTCAGCTGTCTCTCCAGCCCTCAACTTATATTTTTTTTGTAGAAGCTATTCTTATCACATTTATACTTTGTTGGATTCTGTAACTAATTTATTTCGCTGTAGAATAAATACAGTTGGCATCAACACATTTGGGTACACACCTAGATGACAGTTACAAGTCCATCACAGACCTGTGATCCCATTACCTGCCTGTGCCTTCTTTGTTTTGGGCATCTGTCTATGTGTTTTGGGTGTCTGTCTATGATGTCCCAGAAGGACTGGTAATTGTGGTTAACTAAGCAAGGAGGGAAGCAGAGTGCCATGAGCATTTCTCAAACTTATCTGTATCATTGACCAAAACCTTTGAGATCGAGCGTTTTGAGTGGTCAATCCAGCTGAAATTCCCTACCAATTTGTAGAACTTCTTTGTAATATTTTATTTTTATTCATTTGTTAATTTGAGAAAGCGAGTGAGAAAGAGAGGGAGAGAGAGGGAGACAGAGGTACAGATAGAGAGAGAATGGGTGTGTTAGGGCCTCCAGCACTACAAATGAACTCCATAGGCACGTACCACCATGTGCATCTGGCTTATATGGGTCTTGGGTTATTGAACATGGGTCCCTAGGCTTTGCAGGCAAGTGTCTTAACCACTAAGCCATCTCTCCAGCCTGACACAGAAATTTTGTAAAGGATTTTTATTTGTGTCTGAGTGAGTGGCATGTTATACACATTTTGACTTTTCTTGGCTAAGAAGAATACTTTTTGTAGTTTTCTTTTGTGTCTGTACATGTATGTGCTGTGTATGTGCAGATGCATATGAACGTGCATGTGTGTGTGTGGAGGTCAGAGGCTAATCTTGGGTGTTCTACTCAGGAACACCATTCACCCCTTTTTGAGACAGTGCCTCTCATTGGCATGGAGCTCTCGAATGAGGATAGCCTGGTTGGCTAACAAGCCCCAGGGACACACTTGTCTCCACCTCCACAGTTCTGGGATTACAAATGCCTGCTGCCATGCCTGGCATTTTCACATGGGCTCTGGAGATTGAACTCGGTTCCCCCATGCTTTTGAAACAAATACTTTACTTAGTGAGCTATCTCTCTAACTGCTCTTGAAGTCTTCTTATTCCTTCCATATCCCCAGTGCCTAGCAGAGGGCTCTGTAACAGTGCAGGTGCTCAGGATGGATTGGTGTGAGGATTATGTGACTTATACTGTGCAGAATGTAACAAGGACTAAAGTATGTAATGTAGGTCAAGTGTCTAGGGTTAGTGCTCATGAAAGGGTAATGTTTTTTGTTGCTTACAAAATTGGATTTTCAGGTTGGAGAGATGGCTCAGCGCGTAAGGCACTTGCCTGTGAAGCCTGAGAACCTTGCTTCGATTCCCCAATACCCACATAAGCCCGGTGCCCAAGGTGGTGCATGTGTCTGGAGCTCGTTTGCAGTGGCTAGAGGCCCTAGTATGCCCATTTTCTCTCTATCTGCCTCTCTCTATCTCTCACAAATAAATAAATAAAATATTTTATAAACAAATAGATTTTCAAAGCCTTTTCTTTACCATTCAGAGACTGAAGTAAAGGTATCATTATCCCTAGGTTAATATAAGACGGAGGAATCACGGGGTCTCACCCAGTGTCAGCAGTACCAGGAGAGGTGCGCATGTCTTCTGCTTTAACCCCCTCGCCAGTGTCCTCAGGCAGTGCTCTCATTGGCACACATCTCTCACAGCTTACTCTGGGTTGGGATTTGGCACTGCCAGACTATGAGACTGTGGGAGGTAGCCCACTGCAGTTCTCTGTCCTTCACTTTCTGACATGAGACGTAGGGGGAACAGTCTCTACCTTGGGGAACGTTGCCAGGGTTCTCAGCATGCTGCCTGGGCATGGGAGCCAGTGCTCATATAATTTTTGAGTATAATGGTTTGATGTTTCAGCCTTGGCCTACAAGAAAAAGACCTTCTGCTGAGGGTGACTGGTGAGTGCCCTTGAGGCCACAGCATTTCATTGGGTCATAGAAGACTGACATTTCTTCGTCAGTGCTTTCTCAGGGATGTCTCCAGTTTATGTTTTTTTTTTTTTAATTAAAAAAATTTTTTTGTTCATTTTTATTTATTTATTTGAGTGTGTTAGAGAGAGAAAGAGAGAGAGAGAGAGAGAGAGAGAGAGAATGGGCACGCCAGGGCTTCCAGCCACTGCTAACGAACTCCAGACACATGCGTCCCCTTGTGCATCTGGCTAACGTGGGTCCTGGGGAATTGAGCCTCGAACCGGGGTCCTTAGGCTTCACAAGCAAGTGCTTAACCGCTAAGCCATCTCTCCAGCCCATCTAGTTAATGGTTTTTAACAGAGCCACGTGGAACTTTCCTTCCCTTCTGCACAAAGCACTGGAGACAGAGCCTTCTTAGTTCCTGGAAGGGCTGCTAAGCATGCTGGAGCCTTCTAGAAAAACAAGGTTCACTCCTAACCCGGGAAGAGTGGGATGAAGTTGTAGTTTGGGATGAGTAGAGACTTCCAGCTGAATCACACTCAGCTGTGCTAGCTAGGTTTCTCTGAGGTGACATGAAAATAGAGGTAGGAGGATGGCCATGAGTCCGAGGCCAGCCTGAGGCTACACAGTGAATTCCAGGTCAGCCTGGGCTACAGCGAGACCCTACCTTGAAATACAAAACAGAACAAAGAAACAGAAACCAAGAATGTTGCACAATGAGAAAGGCAGGCATGATGTTGAAGCAGGAAGTCAGTTAGCGACAATGGCAATACTAGCTTTCCTTCCCGGCTCTGGGAAAACAAACAAGTGACAAGCACATCAACCACCACCTCATAGCTTTAGTGTCCCCAAGAGAAGGCTTTCGCCAGGAGACAAAAGCACAAGTTCCTCAGAATTGGGCATCAAGTCCCTTATGGTTTGTCCCATTTTGTCCTTACTGTGCCTTCCCCCTGAGTGCTGTAAGTAAACAAACTGTCATGCTCAAAGCCCAGTGCATGCTTCAGAGCTCGGATAACCTGTGGCTCCTACCTCTGACACTCCTCATTTTTCAGCACAAGAACTCTTAACTTTGAAGGGCAATCTTCATTCTGAAGCATTTCCTGACTAACTCCTTTACCTGATTGCTACACATTTCAGCAAACACTTATCATACCCTTGATAACTGACAGCTCATCAGGTGTGCCCTTAAGATAATCATATGTTTATGTTTACTCTCTCATCTCTGCTCTTTTTTTTTTTTTTTGGTTTTTCGAGGTAGAGTCTTGGTCTAGCCCAGGCTGACCTGGAATTCACTATGTAGTCTCAGGCTGGTCTTGAACTCATGGTGCTCCTCCTGCCTCTGCCTCCCAAGTGCTGGGATTAAAGGCATGTGTCACCACACCTGGCTATGGAGAGAATGGGCACACCAGGGCCTCTAGTGGCTACAAATGGACTCCAGATACAAGTGCCACTTTGTGCATCTAGCTGGGAAATTGAACTTGGGTTGTTAGGCTTTGCAGGCAAGTATCTTAACCCCCAAGCAATCTCTTTAGCCCTTTTTTGCTTTTTTTTTTTTTTTTAAATCTTTTGCCTCCTCTTCCTTCTTTTCTCTCTCCTCATGTAATGGGAGTGTTGGGGTTACTTGACAATACCCAAATACACCAATTAATTTAGGATGTTCCCAGATACTTGTCTTATAAGTTTGAAAGATTAAAATCCATAGACCAGAGTTAAGACTTAGAGAGCCTTTGCTAGATTAAGAAAGGAAAGATAAAAGGGGGTGCAGAGAGCTCCTGCCATGCTGAAGGCAGGAGGGGGAGAGGGCCATGTGGGAGGAGGGGTTCCCTCACATTTCAGCCTAGGCAGGCTGAGATGGGGGTGCTTATCAGAGCAGGCACCTGGATGTTTGGGAGAGATGAATGGCCAGAAGAGGCTGTTGTGCCCACCTGGTAAGCACCTATTTATTATCATACTTTAGTGAGCCTCACCCTCAGGCTCAGGTGAGTCCGAGAGAAAGTGGATTGGTCTGGGCTGGTTGTGGGGGGGTGCTGGCTCAGGAAGAGATCAGCACACCTGAATCGGGAGTAAGTGAGCTGACCAGGTAAGACTGAATCATACTGAATTTGGGTTCTGCTGTAGCAGGCTGGTGGTGATGGCGTGACATCTTTTTGGTTCCCTTTTCTGTCTGGCTACCTAATTGTAAAGCTACCTTACTAATGTCCTCTCACTCATCACCCTTTATTTTTCTCCTTCTATCTTCTATGTTAGAGCTAGATTATGTGGTGGCAGCCAGCCATAAGTGTCAATTAAAATTCATTACAATTAAAGATGCCACCCTCCAGCCACGTTTCACATGCTCAGTAGCTACATGTGGTTGGTGGTCGTCATGGTGGATACGGAGGGTAGAAGACGTGTCCAGTCTTCCACAGAGCCCTGATGGATCAAGCCACACTAGAGTGTACGCTCCTTGAATGTAGGGATCATGTCAAATTTCCTTGGCAATCTGTAAAACCCAGCAAATATCTGGAGGATAATAACAGCTTGAGAGAATGAAGGAACCTCAGGCAAGTCTGTGAGCTCTGATTAGATTATAAGTCCCAATGCCTAGGCTTTTCATAAAAACATAAACAAAAAAGCCCTTATAATCTCTCTTTAGTACTCCAAAATAAATCTACACATTTCTAGGATGGAAGCGGAAAAGCATAATTCTGTTAGATTCATCTTATACTAATACTTTTAGCAAAGCTTTTAAAGCACATTTCCAAAAGGTGAAGGAATGATGAAAAAAATTTGAGTGAAAGGAGGGGGAAGGGAATTGCAGTCAGGTTTTCACCTTAGATGGATATCCTTTGTAATACCACATGTGCTCTGAGAGGCTCATTTGTGGGGAGATGGTTCTAAAACCTTGAACCTTTGTTTTGACAGTTGGTCACTGAGGTGGTTCTGCATATCTTTGCCAAAATTCTCATCATTTTTTGAGGGAAGTGAAAAGTGCTTCCAGTCTTTGAAGGATACCAAACATTCAATGCATCCATTGTAAGCTTTTGAGGTGAGAGCTTGCAAATCCCTTGCCCAGGTAGTGAGATCAGGATCTAGGTGGCGTAGCTTCCTCTTATGCCTCAGCTTTCAGGCAAGCATATCAGGCGGCTTAAGAGCAATGCTGCCCTTTCCATGATGATGCAAAGTCTAAGATTTAGAAAGATCACAGAGCTTGTCATGTCTGCAAGGCTAACTTTGCCTTTGACTCTAGTTGGAATGCAGGTTTTTAAAATCCATGTCCAGAGATGTTTTTGACTCATGGGAGTATTTAATAAATCTCTTGTGGAAGAATGGACATATCTTCTACTCTCTCTATGCACCATGATGACCGCCAACAACATGTAGCTACTGAGCATGTGTTTAATAAATACTTTCTGTAGAAAGCAGTCAGATGGATATTAAATCAGAATTTCCAGACTCAGACTGTGGGACTCTCTGCTTTTTCCGAGTACCCCAAGTAGTCCAATATACATATTAGATCTAATGTGTTAATTCTTTTTAAAGATAATGATATACATTCTTTCAATATTCATTTAATAAACACTAACTGTGCATTTATTCCTTGATGAACCCAATGCTATATGCTGGGGACAGAAGTGAACGTGGACTTTTCTTTCCTTGAAGTTACATCCTGTGAGCAAGAAAAGCAGATACTGGTTAAATATTCACACAGAATGTCTTTGTCAGCACATTGATAAGTACTATAGAGAAACAAAGGACTGGGAATGAGTACATACAATGGGGTCTGTCTGGTCTGGGGGCTAGAGAAGTTATCTGCAGTGAAGGGACCCCTGAGATGGTGACAAGGCTGTGGAAGAGTTGAATAGGTGGTGAATGGGAAAGGGCCTTTTAGACTGGGAGTCATGTGCTAAGAGGAGAAAGAGAGTTTGGGTGCTTAAGATTCTGAAAGGTAGAAACTCAGGGAACATTGTGAAGAGAGGAGGGTTGAAGCTAGAGTGGGGAACAGAAGCTGTGTGTATCATGTTGAGAAGTAGATGGGATGCCAGGTCAAGTCTTTTATAGATCAGTCAGTCTGTGGTATGAATTTTGGGTTGAATATCAGTCAGAAATGTATGAGGGTATCAGTCAGGCATTTCCTGTACAAGTTCACATGCAGGTAAAAGGGGCATGGGCCAGGGGTTCGTTGGTATAGATGGCACTGCACAGACAGGATTTGGAAGGAGTAAAACTTGGGGTGGACAGAATACTGAATAGATTTTGAGCAAGGAGTGATCAAGAGATCCAGTTGAAGTGGGGCAATGACTTGTCCCTGACCACATCTCTGGCTACTAACACAGTCACAGAAGAATTCAAAACTTGGTAATTCCACTTTCTCAGTGGCAAAATTTATATTCTTTTCTTTAGTGAGTCATTTCAAGTCACCTCTCTATCAGGTAGATTTTAGAGTTACTACAGGAATACTACTCCGAAGTTTCCTTCCTTGAAAGGGCATTTAGCAAGAGGAATGCAGTGTGTTCCTCTGTTTTTGAGTGCTTCAGTAAAAAGACTATTCAATTACTCAAGGGTAAAGTGGGGATGGTGGTTGGGTACCCAGTGGTACTGGGTGCCAGGATTAGTGCTGACTGAGGCACACAGAGCTTAAGCTTTTGACAGAGAATGTGTAAATGTGATCACACTCATGCCCAGGTTTGGGGATATGTGCATACAAGTTACAAAATCTCTGCCAAAATCCCAGACATTCCTGCACATTGCCCAGGAGTCTAGGAAGAACAAAGTGACTTCAAATTGCTCATAGCATGGGAAAGAAGGGATGTTTAGCTCAGTTTGATTTCCCTTTTGAAATGTAATCTGTTTGTTTAAAAAGAGTTGTTAAGACTGTAATGAATATCTCTTCTCTACTTTTATTCTTTTTTAACCCCTGAAATCATGTATCTCATTAAAGTGTGTACATATAGCAGTGTTCAGGGCTGTGCTTCATGAACATGATTGACCAATTTGTTGACTATGACATAACCCTCATGAAATGAAGGCAAATCATAAACAAATATATTTCAAAGAACTCCGATTTCAATATGTATTTGATTCTTTTGCTCTGAAATTACATAGATCATTCTGTTCCATTTGTGTTTTCGTCCTATATGTCCTAAGTAGGTCAGTTTAACTCCTCATCTAGACCATTTGGATTCTTCGTGTTAGCCTTGACTGTCCTCATAGTGTTTGTTTATCCTTTCTCCCTCTGGGTTTTTTGTGGTGGATGAATTCTTTGTGTCCTGATCACATTGGGGCTTCACAATTCTATTAGTTGGAAATGTTTTCGTCTTTGGATTTTCAAATAAATAGAGATTCTTACATTTTTGTCACACTTTGATAATCTTCTGTAATACTCCAAGCCTCTTCTGGGCAGTGTGATGCTAGGATCATTGTTTTACAAATTAGTTCATTCCAGCTCTGCAGTGAGATATACTTTGCTTCACACTGAGTATTGATCTAGAGGCGTCACTGTTCTCTGTGAATGGTTTTTGTGAATTGGGTGTCATGGTCCATGCCAGTCCACTCCTGAATGCAGAGTGGCTGGACCTGCCTTTCCTCTTTAGAAGCTTTGTGTCAACCAACTTTGTCTTGGTGAGTGACATGTGATGTTCAAACATGTGAAAGAAGCCGTGAAGCAAATTATCTCATCAGTAGACATCATTTCTTCAAGTGTGTGAGACTACAAATAATAACCTTATTTATGAAAACCAGAGAAGACAGAGGATCTAGGTCTTCTGTTGATCCCTGGCCACAGATACTTGCGTGTATCACACAAAGCACAGATGTTGCTTCATGGACACTTTAGCATGTCCATTCAAACAACATGGAAAATCACATTGCTTAAGTTTTGAGGGAAAGGTAATATTTCTCAGTACAGTCTAAAGATGAATGAATTTTTTAAGATTGCTAGTTTTTGTTTTGTATAGAAGCTTTGAGAAGCATCCCAATATGAATGGTCAAACACCCATCAATGTTGAGAGCAATATTCTGGAATTTTCTCTGTTCATTTCCCACCTACTCTATGAGTTAACGCTTTTTGCTTAAATTCTGAATGTTTGAAAATTATTTTTTCTTTTATGTGTTTAGATTTGATGCTTATAGAATGTCCATGGTGATTGGATTTTTATATATATATTTGAGTGGATATTCTCTCTCTGGCCTTCTTCCCTCTACTTCTCTAGTGTGGCTTGCCTTTCTCTGCCAGTCTTTCTGAAGCCCAACTTTAGGTATCCAAGGCCAACTGTGGAAGCAGGAGAAGGGGTGAAATGATGAAGAAAGAAGGACAGTTCTTGAATGGATGAGCAACTGGGGTAAATGGAGGAGCATGTGAAATGAGATGAAATGCAAAGATGTAAGGGAACTGCTGAACGATAGCTCCCAGTTAACTGAAAGATCGGTTAACCAGACTCTTCATCCTTCAAACATTTCCATTAACTTTGAAAAAAATTCTAAATAAGGTCATTAAAAAAAACAAAACAGATGGATGAAGTCTGGTACTTCAAAAGAGGCAAAATTTAATACAAGATTTTAATGGGACCCACCTGACAAAACAAAGACAGGACTTGAAATCATACTGTTGAAAATAAAGAGACAAAGATATAGAGGCACGTGGGACAATGTCTATTGGGCTGCAGAAGCTTAAATTAACCTTGAATGCAATTTATAAAGCACTAAAGGATGCATGAGACCTAGAAGACCTGCTTGGAATTAATTTCTGATGCTGCTGACTTCAAAGATCTTCAGGATGCAGACCCCAACACGGAAACGCTTCCCACAGGGGAAGCAGGGGGCGTATTTCATGGCCAGGGACTCAGCAAAAGAATTCATTGCCACAGGTCTGATGAGAACAATGAGATACTTCTTACAATAGAGAAGACGATTTCTCAAATTACATGTCCAGTTTTAAGCAGATGATCCCAACCCACATGCTGGACCTAAGGGTCAGAGGCCACAGAAAGATGATGTCATTACTCAAAGGCAGCAGCCACATCACCTGGATTTTTATGGTATTTTCTCACAGCTAGTAAAGTTCCGTGCTTAACCAGTTATTGCACAATGGATGATAAGACATAATGAAGCTTCAGTAGGAAGAAGTTTCAAGCTGTGTGGTGCCCTAGTTAGAAGCATAACCAGACTGTGGCACTGTCACCAAACACGGTACCTAAACTGTTTTAAACTCACAGCTGGGCTAGACTTGATAGCCAACAGCACTTGACCTTTTGGCATAGCATAAGAGCAAGTATTTCCAGAAAGTAGCAATTCTACTCAGAAGTGAGGATAGCCCTAGTCATAGGCTGCCCATGGCGTCGGAGGCAGGAGGCTGACCAAATGTGGGAGAAAGAAGGAAGGGACTGCTGCTAGGAAGACGGTGTTGGCTCAAAGGCAGGTCCCAAGGCCTCAGACAACCAGCCAATGTTCTGGACAGGGCTCCTTCCCATGTAAGTCAGTAGAGACCAAAATCAGGGGACCACAGGAGAGGCTCCATCACCTAGATGTAATGGTTGTGTGACAAGGATCACTCTGGAGAGGCAGTGGATAATTGGTCTAGACAGCAAGCCTTGTTCTAGAACTCTAGGCTGGCTGTCCTGGTTGGCACTGGCTCAAGAACCAAGCAAGCATAGAAGGCCCTTCAGTGGCTTCTATAGAAGGCTGGGAGGAGAGGACGACCCAGGCTTAGACTCAGAACAGACTTAGAGCTCGACTGCGTCACACCCACCTGGAGTTCGCACGGCGACACCTTAGAGATATGGTCACGATCTGTATTTGAAATCTTTGCAATGTCCACATCTCTAAATTAAGAAGGGGAGAAGCAAAGGTGACAAGCTGGGTGTTCTCTCCTCTCTAGACATACCTGGCGTTCTCACTGCTCTACTCTCTTACAGAATGGATTCCATCGCCCAAGCCCCCTTCTCTTTTGCCTGATGGCTGCATCCAGCCTGTGGGAAGCCACAGCACCCAGAGAGGAGTGCACAGATAGCTTAGGGAATGTGTTTCTCTGGATCCTTCTGGGATGGGCCATGATTTGGGAAAAGTAGCTATTTCCCTCACTGAGGAAGACATCCCTTGTGTGGTGACTCCTCCTTTTACCATAGCATTCATGGCTTCTGGTAGTTACCACCATGTTCAGGCCTGGCTAATTGTACATTGTTTTTACTGTGGTCAGTCTCTCCCTTATTTGTCTTACCATCCTTATTCATTTTCTTTAAATCTCCCAACACCTTTGTAAATTTTTTTTTCATGAAAATCCTTTTGGATGAGCTATCCTTCCTAGATCTGACCAGTACTGGGGTATGACCAGATATAAAAATGAGAGCATTTTTTTAAAATTATTTATTTATTTATTTGAGAGCGACAGACACAGAGAGAAAGACAGGTAGAGGGAGGGAGAGAGAGAATGGGAGCGCCAGGGCTTCCAGCCTCTGCAAACGAACTCCAGACACGGGCGCCCCCTTGTGCATCTGGCTAACGTGGGACCTGGGGAACCGAGCCTCGAACCGGGGTCCTTAGGCTTCACAGGCAAGCGCTTAACCGCTAAGCCATCTCTCCAGCCCGCATTTTTTTTTTTTTTAGCACTTGTACCAACAAAAATTTGAAACAAGTCAAATATCTATTGGTGAATATTGGTTAACTTATAGTGTGTTCATATGATAAAGCCTATTCAGCTAATAAAATCTCATGATTAAAAATATTTAATCAATGGGATAATTTTCAATATGTAATTTGAAAGGAAAAAGTATGAAATGACATACAGAGTGTTGTCAGATAACCAAAAATTACATGTTGATCACTCTACCTGTGTCTATGTCCCTATATATCACCATATAAAAAGAGGAGAAATGAAAAGGGAGGAACGGCAGCCAATTATTAGAAGTGCTTGTCTCTCTTCAGAAACAAAATCTGACATTTATGGTCATTGGATACGTGACAAAGTTGACAAGACAATTCAGGAGGTATGTGTTTATCTCTGGGATCCTTGGTAGTAACTTGTTTTTTATTTTTTTTAAATTTTTTGTTTTGAATTCTTTTTGTATTTTCCAAGCATATGGCAACAGAATATATTTTATACTCAGAAGGACAAGAATTCTAAAAACAAATGAAGAACTGCCCATGAACCACAAGGACACATTTCACGGTACTGGTGAATGAGCACATTTTCAGGGTTGTCAATTCAAACTCAGGCCAGTCACCATAGTTAATCAGGGCCATCACTCCTTGAAAGTGCTTGCATGGATGTCCATTCTTCCGTCAAATCCCATGGAGACATGTGCCTGCCCTTCCTGTAGTATTTACATTCTCAGCCTTGGAAGATAAAGTGAGGACAAAGCTCTGTGAGGACATGAACCTGTCTAAACTGTCTCAGGGAGAATGCTGGTCCCAAGTCAGATATCTTTGTTTTGCATTACATAGAAGTGTGCTTGTCACATTGGATGACAAATAGAATGGATGATGATAAGGAGATAGGAATCAAGTAACACCATCCATAGATAAAACAACCAATAAAAAAGCAAATATGACTAATTTTTCAACTGTTCTTTTTATTTATTTTGAGAGAGAGAAAGAGGGAGAGAGAGCGCGCGCGCGCGCGAGAGAGAATACGTACATCAGGGCCTTCAGTGGCTGTAAACAAACTCCAGATGCATGTGCCACTTTGTGCATCTGCCTTATATGGGTCCTGGGGAATCAAACTTGGGTCCTTAGGCTCCACAGGCAAGTACCTTAACCACCAAGCCTTCTTCCCAGCCCTACTTCTGTTCTTTGAAAAGTTGGAAACTAGTTGTCTGGTGACTTCTCCTTACTTGGAAATGTCCCATAGAAGGTCTTGTATATGATTCATTATTTTTGTTTCTCTCTATCCGTGTTCCTGCTCTCTCTTGAGTTCGTCTTCATGATGTTACTGTCAAGATGGTATTTACAGTTAAAACACAAGTATGATTATTCTAAATTCCAAAGTCCGCTCACACATGATCAACTCAGGTGTAGGGCTGGACCTTCAGAGATCTGCAATGAATATTAGTGCTCTTCAGAGGCAACTTGGCAGCCACAGTCCCAGGGAAGTATCTGTGAGGGGAAGAGGCTGCCCCAAAGCTTGTGTGCCGAGGGTATTGTGCAGCTGTCTCTGTCAGTGCCTCCCATCCTACATGAGTCACACCTTCATTCACTTACAATTTCATCAGTCCCAACACTTCTTTCTTCTTAATGGTACTGAGTTTGACCCTAGAAGGAAGTTTTCCAGGTGGCTGGATTGTGGTGGGATTCAAAAGCGACTTCTCCCTATTGTTCCTGTTGTAAATACTCCTCTATATCAAGGGTATGGATGATGTTGGTGTTTATATCGGTTGACACGCTTTCTTCTTTATGTTGCTCTTTCCCCTAAGGCTGTTATTTACCTCCTCCACGAGTACTGTGTTGCCTCAAAGCTCTCTGCGGGGACTTCTTTGGGCCCCTTTAAACCTCCTCAGGGTCTTGTATCAGAATTCACACTTTTCTGCTTTCCAAGTGAGACTCATCTATAACGTTTTAATGAGTGGGGCAATTACTCATATGCATGAGAAAATCTCTTATAATGCTCACTTGAGTCTTGTCCAAGTTTGAGGTAAGAGATAATTGTGCCTCTGGTTGGGAACTCCACACTCTGTTTATGGTATTTGGGCTTTGTTTGTCTTTCAGTAACTTCACAATCTCCCTCCCTCCCCACCAACTTTTATGGAAATGATCTTCCTGCTGCCTGAAGTGTGTCATTCTGCATCATGCCAAGAAGAAAACCTCTCTATAGGGAACACGACCCATCTCTTCCTCTCTTCAGCCATCTGACTTAATTACGCACTGTGCTTGGCCCCTGGGGAGCCCAGAGAGGAACATAGGGAAGTCCTGGCTCAATCGCCAAGCCCTAGGGTCTTTGTCAATTATCATCTGGCACCCACGAGTCTGGCCAAATTTACAGGCATGTCTGTCTTAAAACATGTCAGGCCTGAAGAGTGAATCACTTTTTTTTTTTTTTTTTGGAGCTGCTATAAGTAGAACAATCTTTTCCATTAAAATCCATGATCCTTTCTGCCCAACACCCAAGAGCCTCCTGAACACACCTTCTATTCCACATATACAGCCTTGGAGATTGAAGTTAAATAACTTCCTTGTTTCCCAGGACTCATGGTATGCATGGGGCAGTGCTGTCTGCAGGGAAGGACACTGCTCTGCAGGCAGACAGAGGTGTGCCTCAGAGGCCCTTTCTTCTCTCTACTGTGAGCCCAGGAGAAGCCTGTGTGCTTCTCTGAGCTTCCATATTCTCACCAGGACCATGAGATAATAATAACTACTTCTGAGGGTTGTTGGAAGGCAAAAATTAGATAATGTACACAAAATAATTTGAAAATGAAAACAGAAAATATGAGTCAATTTAATGATGGATAAGAAGAGCATCACTTTTTAACCATTCTCCACATCTCTTTCCTACTCTGTTTTCTGAGGGAAAAATAAATTGTGACGTTATTTTTCTTTCTTAGGCATTAATGCCATTAGAGTTCTAGGATCCTGTCAAAGGAAAACTTTTCTAACAGATTCTGAGACCTGGATTTACAGTGTTGTATGAAGATATGATACCTTCTGACCCTTTGACACTCAGTGCCAATATTGAAAGTGAATAACTGGTTTCCTTACATGACTTTAGTGTTTATTGTTTTGAGACAGGATCTCATGTACCCCAGGTTGGCCTACATTACATATGTACTTAAGGGTGATCCTGCTTCCTCCACTTTTCATGTACTAGATTATAGACATGTGCCACTATGCCTGGCTCCCACTTGACTTTGAATGTTCCACTTTTTTGAGTGGGAAATAGTTCAGGTCTATTCTAATGCTTATCATACTCCCTAAGGATTATTTATTTGCCAGTGTCAGGAGAGTCAGGTCTGAGTTCTATTTGTCTCTGTGTCTCCAGTCATAACACAGGGACTACTGCTAGAGGAAGACCAGGATTTGATTGCTAGAGAAGGAAAGAAGTAAGGAAATGAGGGCATGGCATGAGAAGAAGGAAGGAAGGAAGGAAAGAAGGAAGGAACCCAGACTTGATATTCTTAGAAGTATAATCAAGAGAAGTTGAAACTCTCTATGAAAGCAACCATGTTGGGGGAACCTGTTATTATACCCTGGCTTCAAGTGTTATTTCCATACTTGGGAGGAAATGCATTATTTGTGTTTTGGACCAGTCCCATCAATCTGGTTTCTCCAACGTGTCCCAGACTTCCCCTGGAGTGGTGTGGGCAGAATGAGAAGCTCCTTGGGTTGATTCTGTAACTAGGCTAATGCTGTTTTTGCTCTGAGCCAGTCAGTGGCTATAGTTACTGACAAGAAATGGGAGCACAGCCCTTCAAGGGGAATTCTTTGGCTTTTTCCTTACCTTCAGTCCTGCACGTAGCTGCCTGTGACATGGAAGACTGGGAGTTCGAAAATGACAGCCAAGCCCTACTCTAAAGAGGTTCATGTATGCTGAGAAGTACATTAATCCAGAGTCATGTTGTTTTGATGGAACATTTCCATTTCTAATCATTTCTTCATTGTACTAAAAAAACTAAACTATTTGCCATGACTTTTATACATGTCCCAGAGACTACATCTTTCTTTGAAAAAAAAAAAAAAATCCTAGTCAAACTTAGCAGCAGAGACAGACAAGGACAAGAGAAGAGCCATTTAAATAATTTGCTATATCTTAAACACAGTGCCTGGGCCATGGCACATCCTCAGTGGTTCAGGGATGTTGGTTGGGACATAATGACCTCTTTGCCTCCTCCAAGGGCCACAGGTTGCCTTAGGAATTGCCTTGAGCTGCAGATCTCTCATCCTTAGAGGACAATGGCAATCTCAGGCACTCTGGAAGCACGCAAAGCTCCTCCAATGGCTAATGATCACAAAGGTTTTCTGTAGATGTTAGGTTGGTTGATGGATTCAGCAACATGTTGTTCTGTGTTCATATGCATCTAGTAATGGTGGTGTTACTTCCCCCCATCTTTCCAGTGACAGAAACAAATGACAAAGCTCAAAATCACCCCCTCACACACACAAACACTCATCCAATCACCTGAACACATGTTGTCAAGTTCCCTCCTGACCCCAGTACACAAGCAGACATTAATTCTGTGCATTGGTGAGCCAGAAAGCACAAAGTATTTTTTTGGCATGTACATATACATGTGTATGAATGTTAGTATGTACATGGACTCAGATATATGTGAAGCTGTATGTGTGTGCATGTACATGCAGAGGCCAGAAGTTGACATTGAGTGTCTTCCTCAATTGCTTTTCCACCTTTCCACTTTGCACATTAGTCATATTTTCATTGGGTTATACTCTTTTTTTTTTTTTCAAGGTAGGGTCTCACTTTAGCTCAGGCTGACCTGGAATTTACTATGTAGTCTTAGGGTGGCCTTGAACTCATGGTGATCCTCCTATCTTTGCCTCTTGAGTGCTGGGATTAAAGGCATGCACCACCATGCCTGGCTTGGATTATACTCTTATATCCCCATTCCATTGAAGTCCCTCCTTAGTAGAGCTATTGGTAATCAGTGTAGGATCATGAATGTACCGGTAAGTTTCTGCGGGATGGGGGTAATGCCTCAGGATAAACATTCCCACCCTGTGGCTCTTAAAATCTTTCTGTCCCCTTTCCACAATGTTCCCTGTACCTTGGTGGGTGTGTTATAAGTCTCCTTTAGTATTGAGCTCTGCATCCTCTGGATTTCTGCTTTGATGAGTTATGAGTGTCCTCAGTGTCTATCACCATTTCCTTGGAGGAAGTTGTTAGGCTAGCAGTGAGAGCAGCTCTCATGTTTAAATCATCATTTCCTCTGTTATGTCTCCTGGAATATGGAAGATATGATAGAGATGACTTGTCTCATGCTAGACAATTAGCTTTCTTTTTTGTTGTATTTAGGGATCTTGGTTCTCCCCAGTATTTGTTGCCATCTATAAAAAGTAAACCTTAGTAGCCCAGGGAATTAGACAAACACTCAAACATTGGGATCTAATGAAACTAAAAAAACTATTGTACAGGGCTGGGTGTGGTGGCACACACCTTTAATCCCAGTACTTGGGAGGCAGAGGTAGAGGATTGCCATGAACTCAAGGCCTCTCTGAGACAACATAGAGAATTTTAGGTCATACTGGGCTACAGCAAAACCCTACATCAAAAAAAAAAAAAAAAAAAAAAAAAAAAAGAAAAGAAAAGAAAAAAAAAGAAAAAGAAACAAAACCAACCAAACCAAAAAAAAAAAAAAAATCAAGAAAACACAACCTTACAGATAAGCAAATCATCAATAGAGTCAATAGACAGCCTACAGAATGAGAGAAAATCTTCACCAGCTAAACAGCCTGCTTGTGTGCATGCACACACACACACACACATCCAAGCATGCACACCGGTCTATATGTGTGTATGTGGATGGTCATGAGGAGGTCAGTAAACAATCTTGGGTGTCATCCTCAAGAATGCCATCTACTTCTTTTGAACAGAGTTCCTCAATGGCCTGGATCTTGCCAATTAAGCTAAACTAACTGCTGAGTGAGTCTCAGCTTCCCCAGTGCTGGGATTACAGGTGTGCATCACCACAACTGGTACTGTAAATGAGTTCTTATGATCAAACTCAGGCCATCATGCAAGGCAAGCACTTTACTGACCCAGTTCTTCAGTCCTGGGAATGCAGAAACTTCTAAGCATTCATCTTATTGAAGCTAGGCTATAATCTTCAGAAGCAAAGGACTATCATCTGGGCAGAGTAGGCTACCCCACTCACCTGGACTTTCCACACAGTGCTCACAGAGTAAGAGCAAAAGTTGCCATCTCTCTAGAACCCTGCCAACCTATTTTGCCACCCACTTCAAGGGATATTTGGTAATGTCTAGGGAGAATTTGGTTGTTACAAATGTCACGAGTCAACTACCATCATCCATTATGTAAAGACTACTGCAATTATACAAGCAAGAGGACCAGGCTCCCACAATAGGGAATTGTTCAACTCAAAATGTCAATAGTGCTCAAGTTGAGAAAGAATCCTTCAGAGAAAGAACTGGAAGGCAAGCTCACAGAACCCCTAAAAGTGCAACCTGAAACCTTTATGAGATCCACAGTGGACATAAATAGCCCAGAAACCTGGTCTCAGGATGAGTGAAAGGTTTCCAGGCCCACTGAGCTTAGTGCTAGTCAAATAAATGGCATTTCTCGCTTGAGTCCCTGAGAAGAGGCAGTGGTCAGTGTGGGACATGGAAAAACCAAGCCAGGGTGGCAAGCTTGAGTTCTTACTATGGGAGGATTTACCCAGACAAGCAAACAACCACTTACAACCTGCCGGCCAGGTCTGTGTTTGTGATGACTGGTCTGTGATGACCAGTGGAGACTACCCCTTGAGTCATGTGTGATGCTATTAACTCTGCAAAGTTATGTTAAGGTTCTTGGGCTTGTACTCAGTAAAGTTTATAGTTATTTCTTCATTCTACAACTGTCTATGGTATTACTGTAAGTTTATTACCATCCCTTGGGGTTCAGGGACTGGCCATTAATTGTTTGTGTCCACATTGCTTACAAGTAGCTGTTAGGGCATTTGCACTCAATATTTGTGTGTTTTAGTGAGCAAGAGACTTGAAGTGCTTGTATCAATACCAGCGTGCCACTCCATGATGCAGGAATATTCGTTTTGATTTCTTACCATATTGGCTTTCAAGCTTATGCTTTGTCCTGTGAGCTTGTTTACTGTGACTTGGTCTCTCCAAATCTCACTTTCTTTGGGGCAGTCACAAGAATCTCCAGGGCCCGGAGGCAGGTACAGGTATGTTGTATACACACTAGGGTGATGCTGTCCTGTGGAGCACCATGGGATAGGGAAACACTGTAACACTCATAGCACTCTGTACACTTGCATTCAAACCTAACCCTGGGACCAGCGGGAGGCACAGGGTAGTGGGTGTGCCAGTTTGCCCTCAGGTCTACTTGCTCATCCCACTCTGCTCCATAATGCAGAGAGCCTGACCTGCCAGGGCAGCCTGTGCTTCTCAGTGACGTAGTGCCCTCTCTTGTTGCTGTCACCAAGTACCTGACAGAAGCAGCTTGAGGGAAGAATTGGTTTTCACTCATAGTTGGAGGAGAGACAGTCCATGGCAATGGGGCCCCATGGTGGAGGTATATATGCATTCATGGATGGCAACTCCGGCTCTGTCTGGGGTGATGGGAGTCTGCCAGGCTTACATCTCCATAGATCAGGAAGCAGAGAAAAGACTCAGGCGGACGAGCTTTAGACTAGAACCCTTAGGACTCACTTCCTCTAGGTAGGCCCACCTACTACAGACTCCTCAAAAAGTGCCACCAGCGGTGACTAAATGCAAACAGAGGAGCCTGGAGAGGCCTCTTACATGGAAACCAGAACACTCTGGCTCCCCATACCACTTGGTTTCTCATTGCATTCGTTTTGGCCAATGGGACATACCATCAGGAAACCATAGGAGGACGGAAGGGAAAAGCCAAGGTATTTCCCCCAATCTCAGTCTTGGACAATATTCCCAGTAGTGCCACAATTTTTCCCATAGTTCATGGTGGAACCAGGTTTTGTGAGGGACTATAAAGCTTATGATTTTGTCAGGATCCGTCTAAATGAGAAGGAATATAAATTGATGAGTGCATAATTAGATACATGGTCTGAGAAAGGACCGTGAGGGTGAGGAACCCCAAGCTTGAGCTCCCTATGTCCATGGTAAGTCAGACACTGCTAAGCTCCCACTGTACTGGGTGACCTGCTCCTTCCTTCCTTGGTCATCCATGCTGGGAAGGGTCAGAAGTTTCCTCCCTGCCTTGTACTTGCCTCAACACTGCCACCACGTCTCAGCTCCTCCATTACCCGTGCAATCATTAATTGAATTGAATTCCCTCTGTATTAAGTAGACTGACTTCTTATTTTTCTGTTTGGATCCCAGATAATAACAAGTTGAATCAGGGCAAAAAAAATATTGATGAAGTTATTTTTGTTATTCATCACCTATAACAAAGAGACTTTTGCTTGATGTGGATAAATAGGCCTTTAGGAACAGCTCCATTGGATGGAAAATTGAGCTAGGGCATTCATCACCCCTAACCATTTTGGCATTGCTGGCTGTATTTTACATAACTGCCCTGAAGAAGCTCTTAAAGTGAGCAGAGAGAGGCATCTGGCTGTCGAAGTGCAAAGCTGGGTAAGCTGGGAGTGCTGACAGAAGATTCGTTCGTTACTTTGAGTGTGCCTCGAGCATCTATTCCTGGGCACACTGGAGCCATGGAGCCATAGTCCTGGCTCCTAAGGAGATGATAACCCAGCAGGAGAGGTGTTTGGTGGGTATGATTGAGGAGTATGGATTTCCATGATGAGGATTTGGCATGGGGGTGACGTGAGGCTTTGCTCTGGGAGCTCATACCCAAGGGACTGGATAGGCAGCAGGATCAAGCAGGAAGAGTGGTTAAGGAGCAAGGGCCAAGGTCCAGGCAAGAGGTGGCAGGTTCTGACCTGGGCCCAGGGCTTTCAGGATGTGGTCAATAGAAAAAACGCCAAGTGTAATGTGCTTTGGATCTCAGCAGGGAGGAGAGAGTGTGGGGAAGCTTCCCACCAAAGCTGCCATATGCAGCCCAGGAGCAGGTTGCAATGGCATGGCTAAGAGTTTGGATGGGGACAGACAGCCATGCTTGAGGCCAGCATAGAACCACAAGGTATGGGGTATGCCTGGGGGCTATCTCTCCTCTTCTATACTTAGAGAAGTTGGTGGGGGGAATCCATTTACACAAAATAGCATATTGCTTTCTGGTGGAGCAAGAAGTACCTGGGACATCTCTTACAGAAAGAAAAGAGAGGTGCTGGGGAAAAGGGCCCAGAAAGTCTCTTGTGGGTTTATTTTGGATTATTGAGGCTTTATTTTGACTCTCAGTTTAAGGGGGACACATCCCATTGCCATGAGCTATAGTTTATCGTGACAGGGTGGAGGAAGAAGGGGTTTTGCTGGCGTGAAGTAGGAGAATGGGGAGCCAGGAGAGTGAGAAGGGAGGGCAGCTTCTCAGAAGTGGGAGGAGCTCACAGTAAAAGACACTGACGGACTTACAGGTGGGGTGAGGCTTGTTGAGTTTGTAAAGAGATCTAGTGACGTCCAGGGTCCATCTCAGCCACAAGGTGAAAGGCCTAAAGAGCTTTACAGGGGTTCAAAGGTGATTCCCAGGTGAGAAGCAGCAGTGGGCGTGGGGTACTCTGAGCAACATCCAAGTAATGCAGGAGAAGGCGATGGTGTCCAACTAGGGCCTGGAGACATTTCTGGAATATTTCCAATTGAGAGAACGCGAGTCAGAAAACAGGAGAGAGCAAGCAGATAGCTAGGGTGGAGCAATGTCCTCCTCTATGAGCAACTTCACTCTCCATGCAAGTGGCTTGGGCCTTGTCTGACCTGGGACCTGGGAGTGTCAGCGAATCTCTCGCCTGGCAGTGCTAACCATATGAACCAGACCTGTTCCTGGCTGGCAATCTGGCTGCTCTGATTCTAGAAGCCGCATTCAGAGCTGTGAGCTCTGGGAACCCTGATGCCACCTAGGAATGACTTACTTTTTGAGTGAGATAGGAAGTGAAAAGGGATGTGTGTGGCAAACCTTTAACAACAATGCTACCATTTTACATCATAACTCCCTCCTAGACACACAGAGAGATAGCCAGCCAAAGGAGTTCTGGGCCTCCTAGATTCTGAACGGGAGCTGGGCACTGGGCCAGCGCAGCTTGTCAAACCAGGTTCTGTGGGAATGCGCCCAGGGCTGCTGAGAACACGCAGCTCCTATTGGTGTGTACAGGCTTGTTTGACTTGAGCTGGTTTTTGCTCTCCATCAAAGGGACACCTGAGCCTCCCCTGTAGGTAGTAACTCCGGCTCCTCATCTCCTTTGCTATTGTTTGCTTTGGTTACTGGTGTTCTGCAGAGGATGCCTCCGTCTTGCTGAAAATGGAACCTTTCTGATTGCTGAGAGCATTATTGGCAAAAGATGGCTTTTCCACAGTCATGATGGTGGCTATCCATTATGGAGGACCTGCTCTGGGGGTGATCACTACCAGGGTCCTTGTGTGCCTCTGACTCACAGCACAGTGGTCAGGTGACTACCACCATATGCATGAAGAAACAGAGGCTCTGTGAGGGTTGCCAATGTCACAGAATCCTGGTACTTTTTGTTGTTGTTTTTGTTGTTGGGTCTTTTTCTGACAAAGACCAATGTTCTCTGCCACCTGTCTCACTTGGCATTGTGTTCCAGTTCACCAACATTGGTCTACTTCCATAGTGCTAACCACCCCGTCCAGTAGTCCACATAACACAGTATGAGGCCACATGACGCAGCTCTCTATTGTTCCTTTTAGAACAGAGGCTTCACACAAAGACAGCAATAAAACTCCTTGTAACTCGTCTCCTAGCCTTGGGTCTCTTCCCAGTCTGCTTCTCCGTGACCCAGGAACGCTCTTAAAGATCAATCTGACCATCTCACTCCTGCCTTAAAGCTCCCAGTGGCTTCCCACAGCTACCAGAAATAGTCTCTTCTTAATTTGACACACAGGGCAGTCCTTCAGGACGTGGCTTTTACCGATGTCCCTAGCTTCATCCTCCATAATCCTTGCCTCCTGTTGACTTACTGAGTTTTCAGGCAGGACTTTAAACACCAGGCTGAGAGGAACATGGGAACAGATGTTTTACCTCTTTGTGAGATTTAAAATAACCTAAAAATATTTTATTTATTTATTTAAGAGTAAGAGAGAGAGAGAGAGAAAGAGAGAGAGAATGGGCATGCCAGGCTCTCTAGCGACTGCAATCGAACTTCACATGCATAAGCCACCATGTACATCTGACTTATGTGGGTAGTGAGGAATCAAACCTGTATCCTCAGGCTTTACAGGCAAGTGCCTTAACTGCTAAGCCAGCTCTCCAGCCCTTAAGTAACTTTTTTTCATGACTTAGATTTTTCTATCCTAAGGCAGAGCTAGTCCCTCCAAGACTGTCAGAAGCCGTAATTACACCACAGTGAACACCAAGGACCCTACTGAGGTGAGCCCCCAGTGAAATGGGGACTTGGGATAAAAGACTATGGCCTGTGTAAATTTATACACACACACACACACACACACACATATAAATAAAAATAAAAAGTAAAACAAAGTTAGATTTTTCAAAATATAGGATTTTTAAGCCTGTTCATGACTTAGAACAATCCTCTAATTCATTTAGCTGAACATTTCTAAGAAAACCAACAAAGCACCTTCCCATAGTGAGTGAAGCATTCGAAGTTGGTATTGATCTAGATGTCTCCATCAGGCCACCTGTTACACTTCTTGGTTAGTATGAAAATAGAGCAGGTGTGCACTTTTTTATCCAGTCCTTCATCACCCATGATCTGCAAGTGGATCGTCCTTTGGCACCATCAGTCTTGTCAGTGTGGCCCAGCTCTCAGATTCTTGCTGTGCATATGCTGCTTCATGCACTCAGACTATCAGACCTGTGGGGGCCTGTAAGGCCATCTGGCCCAATGTGACTTCATTTTCAGAGACCACTCCATGAGGCCCAGGTAAGGAAGAGACTTAAACCATCTGCATGGAGAAGTAAAGGCAGGGTCATCTTTTGATGCCTCTGTCCACTCCATTCTCCTCTTCCTGAATTTACTAATGCTGTCTTGTCCACCTGTGAATGACGTGAGACTGGCGTGTGTGAGATGAATCACACAGAGTAAGCAGGCATCCCTGCTCAGGGTTTTGTCAGTTTACTTTCTGGAGCACAAAGGCTGGATTCTGTGCCCGTCCCACTCTCTCACTGACATCACTGTGTTGTTTTCAATTCTGCTGCAAAGAAAATGTGCTCCCCTTTAGGATGGAGTGTGGCAGGAGCAGCTTATCTGCTCCCATCTATGGGAAGGAGGCAATGTTCACTTTGACTGAGGGGTGTAGGGTCCTTAGTGCTCATCGCCATGTGGATTTGAATGGCCGATTCTCTCACCCTGCTGTGTTCACACTAATATTAAAGCATAAGACATTGACAAATAAACAAGAACGATTTGTTTGATCTAGGCTATAACCAGACATGTGTGCATCTAATATATATTTCTAAAGAATATGACTTGAGTATTAGTCACACGAGTCACTTGCCTGGATAATACATTACCTGGGGAAAAACATTCTTGAATTTCAAAAATCTGCTCAGCAGGGGGTAGGTGGAACCCTATTGAATTATAGCACGGGAAATGGTTCAGAAGAGTAACATTGGATCCCAAGCTTTGACTTGAAGTCAGGAGGGCATGTGCGCACGCACGTGTGTGCGTCTGTGCGCATTCATGCCACTAAAAGAAATAAAGACAAAGAAAAAGATTTGATTGACTTTTGTTTTTCATTATTTTTCCATTTTGTTCATTTCTGTACTTCTTGCTTCCAACTGTGAGGAAGGAGCATGCCAAACTATCAGGGGGGTTGGCCCCATCCCCTGGAATTTCAGTCTGTCCAAAGCCTGAAAATTTAAAAACTATGCTAAGCAAAAGAATTTCAATCCCAGGCCTGTTGTGCACACCATGAGTTTAAGGGCATTTTCCTCAGACTTTTTTAAGGTCATTACATTTTTATGTTTCACCAAACTAAGCGTTTGAACATTTTCTAATTTGTTGATGGGTTTTAAAGTAAGGAAATTGGTCATCAAAAGGGGAAGGCGAGGTGGTGAGGCATAGGAAATGATACTTGGAAACATTATTTTTTATATATCTGATTTCACAGAATTCTCATAAAAATTTATGACAATTCATTTTGCAAGTGGGGAGACTGAGGGTCATCCAGTATGAGTTTCCTTGGGAGGCAAAATAGGATTCAGAACTAAATTTGATTCTAAAGTTTTCCACTTTCTATTTCCTGGTTACCTAGTTGGTAAGAATACAAATAGCAGTCTCCTTTCTTTGCTATTGCTGATTAACCCTAGCTCAGGTTAATTTAGTTTTCTTTAATGCCTTAAAGTGACAGTAATTAATTTACTCTACTAAACTGGCAACATTTGTTAAGACCTGAGATACTTAACTCTGCTGAGACACTAAACTGGGTCAGGATGACAGGTATTATGTCTCTGTGGTTAAATAATAATTTATGGTACCATGGCTTTCCTTTGAGGTCAAGATAGCAAACATTCTGGAGCCACCATGACCTAGGCAGGCTGGTGTAAGCAGGTAAGCACTGAGGTTTTGGTCAGGAGACTAGGGCTTAAACCCTATTTTTGTTACTAAATTGTTGGGTGACATGTTCTCATTGGCTTAGAGTTTTTCTATTTAGACAGTGAAAGGGTTGAGCTGAAGAAGTTTGTAAGATAACTCCAGATAAAGACATTCTAAGATTTAATCACACCTAATTTAAGGGAAGATTCATGAAGTCAGGAACTTGGTTAACTTACTATTTTATCAACAGCATTTAGAATGTCACATACTTGGCATTTATCATGTACTTACTAAGTACACAAATGAACCTGAGTTCTTTATTACCTCACTATAGGTTTATTAACTATTGTGTTTTGAACAGCTGTGGGCCAGTTTACCATGAAGTTCTAGACATTTTAAAATCTGTTAATATGGCCAGTATCAGATACCCATCAACAGAAGTTGTTCTGCTTTTTTTTTAAAGTTTTTTTTTTTTTTAGTTTTTTTGGTTATTATTTATTTATTTGAGAGTGACAGAGAAAGAGGGAGGGTGGGAGGGAGAGAGAGAGAGAGAGAGAGAGAGAGAGAGAGAGAGAGAGAGAGAGAGAGAGAGAGAGGGAGAGAATGGGTGCGCCAGGGCTTCCAGCCTCTGCAAACGAACTCCAGACATATGTGCCCCCTTGTGCATCTGGCTAACGTGGGTTCTGGGGAATCGAGCCTCGAACCGAGATCCTTAGGCTTCACAGGCAAGTGCTTAACTGCTAAGCCATCTCTCCAGCCCTTGTTCTGCTTTTATCAAAATCTTATTTATTTGAGAGAGAGAAAGAGAAAGGAAGAAATAAAGACAAAGGAAGGGGGAGAATAGGCACTCCAGAGCCTCTTGCCACTGCATATGAAATACTAGGCAATCAACTCTGGCTGGCAGGTTTTGCAAGAAAGTACCTTTGCCCACTGAGCCATTTCCCCAGACCCAACAGAATTTTTTTTTATTATCACTGTCATGAACTATTTTCCTGGGTCTGGAGAGATGACCCTTCAGTTAACTTGCTTGTAGGCATGCCAACCAAGTTTGATATTCCTCCAGTGCACACATAAAGCCCAATGCAAAGTAGCACATGCATCTGTAATCCCTAAGCCCCTAAGGCAATGGGAATAAGAGCCAGAAGAATCTAGAAGCTTACAAATTCAATAAGTAGTGTATGTCCACACACACACACACACACACACACACACACACACATGCACACACACATTATATACATAGACACATACATGAACACACACAAATACACAATAAAAAGTTACTTTTCTTTTAGATCATAGGATACTCCTTTAAAGCTGCCAATATCAGATTTAGTATTACTTGAACATTTATTAAAAATGGCTAGGGTTCTTGGCCAGTAAATTATGTTCCTAAGAGCTCTCCAATGCTGCCTTGAACTTCATTTGGAAATATTATAAAGGTAATCTAAGTGATAGGTGTCTCCAATATTTCCAACTCTTTAAGGGTTCAAATCCAGGAGGAGCAGGAGGTTTGTCAGCCCTGAAAAAATTTTAAAAGTTGGTTTTCCAGAACTGAAAATAGTAACTCTAATAAAATACAGTATAGAGAGTAACTAAATTATGAAATGTCCTTAGTATATATTATGACATAATAAAAACTGGTGGCCAAAATGGAAGAGATGGAAGGGTGGTACTTGGGGACAGAATAGAGGGGCTTGCTAAGTGTTTGGCACTCCTCATTGTACAATCTAGCTCTTAGAAGTTGAAAGCAGTTCACTATGTAGAGCTACCCACCTCTAAAGGGCCAGTCACTTGACTAGCTCATATTTCCATCTGCCACACAGGAAGAGGAACCCAGAATGGTTTTCTAGTTCAAAAGATTGGTGGCTCTGCAATTCACTCTGGTTCCTCACCCAGAACAGGCCCAACCTTGAATATGTGTGGGAATTCATCATGTCATGGGGGTAACTGAATCAATATTTGTCTTGATTAGGTCACTGTTAATTAGGTAAGGTTCGCCCTGACCCTGAATGAATGGTGCAGGCAGGGGCTTGTAATGTGAGAAGTAGGTCCAAATGGGAATTCATTCCTATACTCAAGAGCAGTAAGCACTTAGCTCCAGGCTTTTTACAAGTGAGGTGACCAGGATGATTTTTGAAAAATTTCTGTAACCCACTCTGGTGAGAAAGGCTGCTGACCCTATGTATTCTGATTCGTATTTTGAAGGAGAATTCTTCTATATTCTTATTAATATTATGATCACCCACTCATCACTGGTTAATACAATGCAAAAATAAAACTAAGGTTTAGGATACGATTCAGTGCTAGAGTACTTGTCTAGCATGCACAAGACCAAAGTTTGTCCCCAGCACCACAATAAATAAATAAATAAACAAATATAATTGTTGTCATTTATTAATACATGATTAGTGCCATAGTTCTTCTAAAACCTTTAGCCTACATAACAATCAATCAGAGATCAAATATCCCTGTTATAGACACAGGGAAATAGGCCCAAAGAAGTTCAGTAACTTGCCTGAGACTTCACTTTATGGCATGGCCACAGACACTCACGAGTCACGGGATTTCAAAACAGTCATGCTTTGGAAAATGTTGAATAATGACTTCTGTGGGGCACAGAGCTCTGATGAGTAGTGCTCACTGATTTCTGCCATATAAGCATGTGTACCAGGGTTATTTCTGTCTAACAATGAAGTGGTATTGGACACAGAGTTGGGAAGAGATGCATGTAGCTGGCTCTGTGGAGCTGGCAGAAGCAGGCTCCAACATACCATTTCCAAACCTATTTTCCTCTTCTGCCCTCTCCTATATCCTCATGCTGAGAGTCAGGGAGGAGTTATTTCCAGTCCCTTTGTTTCTAAGTGGACAGGTAGGGATATACTGTCATTTGCAAGTATGGAATTATCTTCCCAATAATAAATAGTAAGAAATAGCATTGAAGGTGTCAAAATAGTGCCCAGAGATCCTCAGAGGTACTACTGAGTCTAGGATACAACATGGTGCGATGATGATGAAGATGGTGATGATAAGATGTAGTAAAGATAGTTATTTTTGAGAATACAAGAGGCCAGTTAATGTTCCGAGTATCCAGAGAAGTGTATCTCAGGGTGGGAAAGGACTTGGGCTCCAGAGTTAGACAACTTGAGATTACATACAGTTCTGTTTGTGCCTGCTGGCTATGGGAAAGTAATATCACCTACATAATAGAGTTCATGTGCTCCTCTGCTTAGGATAGAGAACCAGACACGATAAGGAATATTCATGATGGTAACTTCATGCTCAACAAATATTGGTTTCTGTTATGCTAAATTCTGGATCTCAGATTATCCTTGACAGGCCTTCTAAAAAGATACTAAGAATCCCATGTTATTTATAAGAAAACCGAGGGTGAGAAGTATGGCAGGAGCCTAAGATCAATACTTTGGAAGTGGCAGAGCAAAGACTGAAAATGTGGTCACTGTAGTTATATAAACTCCATGCTTTTGTCTTATAGCCCATATTGAATAAAAGAAAATGAAAGTGGGAATTTTGCTTTATAATAATGTTCACCTAGAGAAGAAGGTAGAAGGAAGAACTTATACTAGTACAAATGTGTTAACTGTTGCTGATAGCTTTTAAAATATATTTATTTATTTATTTATTTATTTATTTATTTATTTGAGAGTGACAGACACAGAGAGAAAGACAGATAGAGGGAGAGAGAGAGAATGGGCGCGCCAGGGCTTCCAGCCTCTGCAAACGAACTCCAGACGCGTGCGCCCCCTTGTGCATCTGGCTAACGTGGGACCTGGGGAACCAAGCCTCGAACCGGGGTTCTTAGGCTTCACAGGCAAGTGCTTAACTGCTAAGCCACCTCTCCAGCCCGCTGATAGCTTTTAATGTGTGCCTTAGCAAAGATGTCTTTTCCCACCATATAGGGTAGACTGTAGAGTGGCTGACGTGGTCCAAGTCCTGCCTAGCTCAGGATAAATTTTGCAGCCAGGAACTCATGGGAAACTGCCAAGTCCTACCCTAAATCTCTACTGGAGGTGGTATGCTTCTCATAAGCGAGACATTTGCCAACCCCTTTGTTTTCTTTGCAAACAGTTGCTGGGTGTTACAGTAAATCACACAGGCTAAGAGGCAGCCTATGTCTGGGTCCTAGGTTAGCTGACTCCCCCTTCTCATTTATCAGTAGCAAAAGTGAATGAGTGAGTCAGGGAGAGGACTGTGGGTTCTGCTAATGGGGCTTGCTGGGAATACAAACACTGTGTTTTTGGCATTGTGTGGGGCATTCTTTCCCCCTGGCTCTATACAATGCCTTCTTGAATTATTTCAATATGGACAGGCCATGGAGAAGTTCAGGTTCTCAGCTTTTCTCTTTGCACAAACAAGCACAACTTGGACTCTTCTTGGAGAACGGATGGGACAACAGGTTTCCATTAGTGAAGTTCCACTGTGAGGACTACTTAGTGGAAATGGCAAGTAAATCAAGTGTCATGATGTGAAATCTGCTAACTTGCTAAGTAAACATGCATTGTTTGCTTCCATTAGGTGACTAGGAAAGCTCATCTGTGGGGTCTGTCACCAATGAGTCTTTTACAACAGATGCTCTATCTTCCTTAGCTTTGAACTAACCTTCCCTTATCTTTATTATACATCTTAATAAATAAGGTGTCTTATAACATTTATTTATTTATTTCTTAGTTTTAAAAAATATTTTAAAATTATTCTTATTTATTTATTTGTGTGAGAGGGAGAAGGAGAGAGAAAGGCAGATAGAGATAGTGGCCTCCAGCTACTGCAAATGAACTCCAGGTGCATGTGACCCCTTGTGCATCTGGCTTATATGAGTCTTGGAGAGTCGAACCTGGGTCCTTTGGCTTTGCAGGCAAAGGCCTTAATGGCTAAGCTATCTCTCCAGCCCCTAACCTTTATTTAATATTTCAACTTTAAAAAATATTGTCACTCACCTTCATGTATCTGGCTTAGTGGGATCTGGAGAGTAGAACTTGGGTCCTTATGCTTTGTAGACAAGCACCCCAACTGCTAAGCCATCTCTTCAGCTTGCAAGGTCACACATGGCCACTAGGTGGTGAAAGTGTCTGGAGTTTCATTTCAGTGGCTGAGGCCCTGGTGCGCCAATTCTCTCATTCTCTCAAATTAAAAAAATGTATTGTTACTATATGCATATGCATATGCACTTTGACTGAGATTTTGGCCTGCCATCTACAGCTTCAGTTTTGGTTCTCATGGCCCAGTAGAGGAGATAGAAGAGTAATGAGTGGCACAATAGAGTAACATGTATGTGCTGTTGGAGACATTAGTGAAATGGTAACTGGAATTGAATAGGGAAGAAAGGACTGAGTGAAAGTCTCACCTCTACTTGCATCCAGTACTCCACCCCTTAGAGGATGATGACTTGGGATGATTTTTCAATTTTGGAGTCCCAAGTTCTGGTACAGTACCTGGCATTCTGTAGGTTCTCAATAATTACATATTGAAAGAATTAATAGGGGGTAGAGGGTTTGACAATCACTCCTGTCCATGATTACTGTAACATAACTGATCTGTAATGGAAAAAGATTCACAAAGAACCAAAAAATCATAGCCTCAGAACCAAGTCCATCTGTTTTTGAAAGTAAAAAATTATTACAACACAGGCATGTCAGTTGTCTATGTACTGTTGAGGCCTGTTTTAATACTATAATGGCAGAGCTGAGTTGCTGTAATAGAGGCCATATGGCTCCCAAATCTAAAAGTTCACTATCTGGACCTTTACAGGAAAATCTCACTGGTCTTTGGTTTAGCAAGTGCAACTGGCTCTGTCATTTACTGAGAAACCGAAGCCAGGATTTTTAAATTCTCAGAGCCCAGTTTTTGCAGCCCAACATGAAGAGAATCCAACATCATGATGAAGGTCAAAGATCCATTATCCCATATTTGTATGTGGCATTTATATGATGGACACCTCTATGACACACAGTATAATTACATTTAAATAATAAATTTCTTTTTGATTAACAGATCTGCCTTAATTCTTGTGAATTAAATACTTTTGTGCACAGTTGAGTGAAACTGTTCTCTTTCTTACATAGTTAACATTTATTTAAAGGGCATCACTGAGTCTACTATAATTCCATTCCCACAGAGCTCACGGTGCAGAGGAGGAGTTCAACATAATCTTGTTTAAAGTGTGGGAACACAGGAAAGTCACATTTTGGTAATCATCTGGCCTGTTCTGCAACTTTCATAACTGAAAGATTTTTTTTCCTTATCCACATGGCATGAGGCAACCTAACAGCTCAGGACTCTCTCCCTTTCTATTGAAATAGGAGAGATTGTTCTTAATGGATATGGTCTCATGGGACCCAACTTGATTAGCCATGGGTGGTCTTCAATTATGGTCTATAGAACAGGGTAAATTGCAGACTTTTGACTTAGAGTTGAGGAAAAATTTTCAGTATGATTCTCTGAATGTAACAATATTCATGAGGATCTACACTAGAACACATGCACGGCACACTCCCACACTGTCCTCTCTTCTCTACGCTAAGCAGACATTGTTAACCAATCCTCGTAGCTCTTGCTCTTTTTATTTGAGACCATAAGTAGCCTTAGAACCCTCTCTATTATGCTATTTTAAGGGTTCTTTACTATCAACTACTATGTAAACAGAGATTCAATTCACTTGTCTTTTACCAAGACTTGGATCATGATTAATGATCTGTAGTCTGGAACAGAATGGTGGCCGCCTAATTGGCAGTGTGTATATATATATATATATATATATATATATATTTTTTTTTTTTTTTTTTCATTTAGGGTCTCACTCTAGCCAAGGCTGACCTGGAACTCACTTTGTAGCCCCAGGCTGGTCTTGAGCTCACAGTGATCCTCCTACTTTTGACTCTTGAGTGCTGGCATTAAAGATGTGCACCATCATGCCTGGTGACAATATAATTTTTATATTTATCTACCCTGTTGATTTACCCGAGTTAAAGGTTTAAATGTTATAGAATTAGGGTCAAATTATGATTGAAAAATTTGGAGAGCATTTTACTGAAGGATTGTTTCAGGGGTATGTTTACTATTGCTTATACTGTAACGATAATCATGCTTTGTAATATGCAAAAAGGTTTCTTTCCTAAGCTTCAAATTATAGCTACCCACATCACAGTGTGTACACAAGTCACCTGTGATCCTATGAAAAGAGATTCTGATTTACTAGGTTATACTAGGTCAGCATGAAGCCCAGCATTCTACATATCTAATAATCTCCCATGTGGTGTCAAACTTGCCTACCTTTGTCCACACAGAGAAACAGGCCTGTGAGGAATCCTGAGCTGGACTTGTAGGAAAGAATCAAAATGAGAGTGATGTGTGAGTGTGTGTGTGTATGTGTGTGTGTGTGTGTGTGTGTGTGTGTGTGTGTGTGTGCATATGGAGGCCAGAGGAGGTTAGGGTATCATTCCTTAAGAATGGTGTCTATCTTATTTTGAAAACATATCTCTTCATTGGCCTAGAACTCCCTGAATAGGCTAGACTGGTGTTGGCCAGTGAGCCCCAAGCCTCTGTCTGCCCTTGTCTCTCCAGAAACCATGCTTGGATTTTTAAAGATGGGTTCTGCAGATTAAAGTCAAGTCCTTATGCTTGTAAGGCAATTACTCTAACCACTGAGGAATCTCCTCCATCAGAAAGTGACCTTTTGAGAAAGCTAATTCATAACTATAGTGAGATCCTTACTTATAATATTCAACCCAAATAACAGACCAAAGGCACTTTAAAGATTCTGTAAATGTACATTACATTTATGCTGAACCACACAACTGCTTAACCCAATACAAACATAGTTCATATTGACTTACAGCCAGAACCAAACATTTTCTTGGTTTTCTTTAACCCTGCTTCATGCCAGTGTGGCAGCTTGGCACAACAATCTACAGTGACCGGCTGCAGAGATCCTTCAAAATTCCTCACATCGTGGAATAAGGCACTCTGTATACTGAGTCCTGTAGTTATAGGTCATTTCCCCTGGAACCAGCTTTTATTTTCTGTTTTTTTTTTTTTTTTTAAATTTTTTGCAATAAGGTACTTGTTGAACATTCTAGATCCTGGGGAACAAAAAGTGACTGGGGTTTGGCTACAACACCAGGAAAATCTGATACTGGCTACAGGGTTGTCATTTGAGGTGTTATTTACAGCAAGAACTCTGTCCTGTGGACTTCAGTGCTTATTCATGGAGAATGTGATTAAAGTAAAGATATAACCATAAGCCCTATATCTCAACAGCAAAACCTGCATCTAATTTTCTAAGTGAATGGCCACCACAAAAATAGAACTTTCAAAGAAATGGATACTGTTAATTTACTTTCTTATGGAAAATGTTCTAGCTGACAAGTCTGCATCTTTCCAGATAGTTCCACCAGTCACTGGAGGATTATAACCGGATTTGATACATTTTTGATGCTTGCTTGTTATTTAAGTGTCTGCTTGCTGATTCACTGGACACACAGGTTTATCTCTTTGTTCCTTGTTTTTTTTTTTTTAAATATTTTTTGTTCATTTTTTATTTATTTATTTGAGAGCGACAGACACAGAGAGAAAGACAGATAGAGGGAGAGAGAGAGAATGGGCGCGCCAGGGCTTCCAGCCTCTGCAAACGAACTCCAGACGCATGCGCCCCCTTGTGCATCTGGCTAACGTGGGACCTGGGGAACCGAGCCTCGAACCGGGGTCCTTAGGCTTCACAGGCAAGCGCTTAACCGTTAAGCCATCTCTCCAGCCCTCTTTGTTCCTTGTTATAAAATGACTGTTGTGGTTAAAGTAATTAGCTGCAATAGAATTGAAACATCAAGTTTATAGAGAAATTTCTACCCAAATTCTCTTCTTCACTGTTTTCTCTCTCCTATAAACCCCTGTGCTTACTAGGAATCCATGTATGCCTCTATGAGGATAAATAAATGTGAAGCTGAATTTTCTTAGTGCATTTTATACATATGGAAACTTAGATTTATAGAAAGTGACATTTTATTTTCAGAGAAACAGAAATAAAAAGTTATAGTAGCTTCAGTAGCAAAGGCCAAAGAAAAGAGAGAAATTAGTCCAACATTTCCCCCCAAAACAATAGCCTTCTCCTGTGTGATTCCATCTTTGTTCTCTTTTGGTCCATGTCTACATTTTCTTTGTTCCTTCTGTCCTCTCCTCTCCTCTCCCCACTGTCATAATGCAGATGAAAGTGCTTGGGCTGTGCAGCCTCAGTTAGTCAACTGATAATGTATTAAATATGACACAACATGCTGTTAGGCAATTAAGAAAGATCTGAAGAAGAAAGCTGGTAATGTTACTGCTTTTATACATTTTTCATTTTGTTATCACGCTAGGTGGTAATGAATGCTTAGAGAGAAAATAAAGCCTCATAAATCCACAGAGCGATAGGGTACTATTTTAAGTGAATACTTAAAATAGTGGTGGAGCTTTTAAAGTGGAGCTTTTCTTGATGTTTGAGCAGATCTCTGGATGAAGATCTGTGGATGTCAGGGGAAAGAGAGTGTGGCTTAAAGCGGAAGAGCCATGAAGAGGTACAAAGAGCTGTGTGTAGTGATGTGTCTGGTCTGGTAGAGGAACAGTCTGTTGGTGCCCATGGAGTACAAGGGCCCAATTTTGTCTCTACAAATCCCTCATCACTTAGAGCATAGAGGTACCACCTCACAAGTCAAATGTTTCTTATGGAACTCTTTGCTTCTACTTCGTGAGGTTTGCCCTGTTGTCATCCTTTTCTGGAAAGTGTGATTTTGTGCTAGCCCCTCTTATAAGGCATTTCTCCCCTTGCAGTCTGAGGAAGCTGTTATCATACTGTGGTGTCAAATAGAGGGTGGGGTGGGGGCTCATCTACCTAGCTTCTGTTCTGTCAGAAATCTTTTCTCTTCTGACCCAACTTCCATGGGCCTCCTTAGCTACTGATGCTTATGAATCTAACCAACTGGCTGACCGGTCTCTTCCTACATCTTAGCTCAGGAGAAACATGGCAAAACAAGAAAAGATTTTAGTCTCTAAAACTTGGCAGAAATTGAGAGGGAAAGTGATTAAGGCCCATCAATAACATAATTTCCCAATGATGTGCTCTTTTTCCAGAGGCATTTTTTTTTTTTAACTACCTGGCTACCTCTCTTTATCTTAGCTATTTGCTCTGGAAACTTGGGTTTACTAATTAGCTCACATACTTAGGCTAACTCATTAAAGCTTCAGTTGGCCATTAGCCTGGACTCTCATTCTACAGGGACTTCGTTAAGTGGACTATATAACCTTTCCACAAAGGAGTATTTGAATATATTTTCAAAGCAAGACCAAGTGTGCTAATGTAAATATATTTGTATTTATCTCATCACCCTCCCAGGAACAGAAACAACATCCATAAGGTTTCAGCAAAGAAGAGGGAAGCATTTGCAGTAACTCTGTCCTTACCAGTGCTGAGATTTCTCTAGAGTTGTAGCAAAAAATTCTATACTAAGAAAGAAGACCCTGTAGACATGTCTGAGCTTCCTATCTTTAAATATCTGCAGTCACCTTCTAAGGGCATGGAAAGATGAGGGAAGTATGAATGACAGTAAATTTTTCTACAGGTTATATCTGTGACTGCCTGTGGTTCTATGTACATCTGAGACAATCCCGAGGGCAGATGGTACTGACATTTTATAGATAAAGAAAGTGAGGTTCACAAGGGTTAACTGGTCTGTTAAAGATCACAAAGTGGTAAGTAGCTGCAGTCACCTTCTGTTTGCTGGCACAAAGCATTTGACCAGAAGCAACTGATGGAAGGAAAGGGTTAATTTTGGCTTACAGTCTGGAGGGGAAGTTTTATGATGGGGGGAAGCATGGCAGATCAGAGGCTGAGCATCATATATTGCCATGTTAGCTGAGAAGTGGCTAGCAAGAGTGAGTCAGGTTTGGCAAGGTGGGTTTGAGCTGGAAATACCCTAAGATCACACCAAGGGACATGCCACCTGCATAATGGCCCCACCTGTCAAACTACCATGAGGTAGGGATTGAGTATCAGGCTTAACCACAAACACATGAGGCTATGGGGGGATTTCACATTCAATCCACAACAGTAGCATAGACATGATGTGAACACAAGTCCAAGGAATTTCAGTTCTCTGTTTGTGAAGAATTTCAGAATGCTCAAATATTCTGAAGGTGCTTTTGGGATTTATTTCCCCCAAGCATCATGGAGGTACTGTACCAAAACCAGGGTTTTAATTGTTTAGAATCTGCCTGAAAATAACACAAGTATCCTAGAGACATAGACAGAAGCAAAAATGAACATTTTCCACCCAAAATAGAATTGCATATTTAAGAGCACAAAATCAATTAGTTCTGAAATACTATTCTGAGTGGGTTTAGACAAATCATTTAATTTCTCTATCTTTAGTTCCTGCAAATTAAAACAGCTATGAGATTCTACCTTACCCCAGGAAGGATAGCAAACAGCAAAAAATCAAATGAAAATAAATGCTAGCAAGGATGTGGAGACTTAGGAACCTTCATCCACTGTTGGGAACGTAAGATGGTACAACCTCTTTGGAAAGTAATATGGAGACTCCTGAAAAAGCTGACTATAGAATTACCAACAGACCCAGTTATTCCCATATTGGGCATGTACCCTAAAACCTTGAAATGTGAAATTGAGATAGGAGATTGTCCTTACTTCTTAGAACTGATTAAGAGCATGAGATGAGGATAAACATTTGGTCCTAGTACCAGGTTAGTCAGTGCGTCAGCAGTGTGGTCTGTGGTCACTTTACCATGTCACCTAGCTCTGGCTCCACATAGGGATGGAGGAAAGCATTGTTTCTTGCACATATGTATGTATGTATGTATGTATACACACACACACATATATTTTTTGTTTGTTTGTTTTTCGAGGTAGGATCTCACTCTAGCCCAGGCTAACCTGGAATTCACTATGGAGCCTCGAACTCACAGCAATCCTCCTACCTCTGCCTCCCGAGTGCTGGGACTAAAGGTGTGCACCACCACGCCTGGCTCTTGCACATATTTTAATGCTGACACATGTATTTTCTACTTTCACTTCAGGGGCTCAGGGTAACAGTTCTCTAGAGGAAAAGAATGGATAGAATGAATTGTATTAAAAGGGAATAAGTTGGATTAGTTTACGATGGTCCAACAATAGCAATACTATAGCAAGTTCTTTCCTGTAATATTTTAATCAATCTGATAGTGAATCTGCTATGCCATAGTAAGGAACTCTCTAAATTCCAGCCAATTTTGAAAAGAGAAAAGACTTCTCTGTGTATCTTTCTCCCAGGGTATCTGTAATGCCTTCCACAACTCAATGTGAAACAGGTTAGGATGATTAGGCATAAACCCAGGAGCCCAGGGTTCTATTAAACTTTTTTGGAGCCTCCAATTTTCACTTGGGAAAGCAGTATAAAACTGCTTCTACCATCAATTAAAAAATATTTTATTTTTATTTATTTATTTGAGAGAGAAATATAGAAAAAGAGAGGGGGTGGAGAGGGAGAGGGAGAGAATGGGCGCGCCAGGGCCTCCAGCCACTGCAAATGAACTCCAGATGTGTGCGCCCCCTTGTGCATCTGGCTAACACGGGTCCTGGGGAAATCAAACCAAAGTTCTTTGGCCTTGCAGGCAAATGCCTTAACCGTTAAACCAACTCTCCAGCCCACTATCATCTTTTTTTTTTTTTTTTTTTTTTTAATGAGAGAGTGAGAAAGAAAGAAAGAGAACGAGAGAAAAAGAGAGAGCCTCCAGCCACTGCAACTGACCTCCAGGCGCTTGCACCCCCTTGCACACGTGCCACCTTGCACTTTTTATCACTGTGTGTGTGGCTTACATAGGCTCTGGAGAGTCAAATATGAGTCCCTAGGATTCACAGGATAGCACCTTAACTGCTAAGCCATTTCTCCAGGCCTGCAACTACCATGTTAATAGCCTGATACAGAATTGGGATTAAATGAGTCTACGTTATGGTTGAATTTGAATCGTCTCCATAGACGCATGGTTTGGGGCTGATGGTTATATTTGGGAGATGGTGAAACCTTCAGGAAGTAGGTCAAAGCTGGTGGACATAAACTACCAGAACAGGGCTTGAGAGTTATAGCCTGGCCGACGTGTAGTCCTGCCTCTTTGCTCCTGGTCTATCAAGTTGTGAGGAGCTTTTGCCACACGTTTCTGCTGCCACAGCCTGACCCGTTCCCGTCACCTGGTCTTTTCTGCGATGTTAGACTAACAGTCCCTGATATCATGAGTCAAAATAAAACCTTCCTCTTCTAACTTGCTTTACTTAAGTACTTTCTCACACTGACAAGGAAAGTACCAAATATAGCCCATGTGCATTAAATATTGTGATACATGTTATTATTTTTATTAATGTAAGGTAACAGTAAACTCATTGTTATTTTAAGCAGATTTTTATTTCACATTTTATGTCTCAGTTTCTGGTTTGGGAACTGTACATTCAAAGTAATTCTTTACTTTTTTGTTCACAAAATATGCCAAAAAATGTATCCCAGCCCCCCCCCCCCAAAAAAAAAAAACACATGTAGGATTCTCTCCTGGCAAAGCTCTAGGCATCTCTACTTAGAAAGATTCATTATTTGAACAAAAATATTTTTATCCAGGTGTGGTAAGTTGTGTGAAATATTATGACATATCATACCACATTAGATAAAAAGATACATGTATTTACAGACACAAGAGATATGAGCTTAACTCATTTATCTATAAAAGTACACCTCATACACAAGATCCTGAGAAGAGTGAAAAATAAAACATAAGACAACAACAAAATGCAGACAGGAAAAGCTTAGATTCTGTCCCTGGTCATACCTTCCATCCAGTGGCTGCTCTTTGAATAATGTGCCCTTAATCAGCACAGTAATTTCCACAGAGCTGAGACCTGGCCTTGTTTTCTGGATAAGTACTATCCAAAGGAAATCAAATGCAAGCCAGATGTGTGATTTTTTCTTTTGTAGAAGCACAACAAAGAGAGCAAGCCGCAGTGAAACATATTCTAATAACTTATCCAATTCCAAACATCCAAATGTTAAATTAGCATATGAGCAACATAAAATAAGTCAGGATCTTACTCTGCAACCCAGGCTGGCCTTGAACTTATTGATTCACCTACCTCAGCCTCCCCAGCACTGGGGTTTTAGGTGTGGACTACCACACCTGGCTTCACATCCCTTATTGTCTAAGTGACTTTGAACAGGTTACCATCCTATAGTGTCACCATGAGACTTGAGGTGACTCACAAGCAGGCTCACCTTTCCTACAATTGGCTCATTCATAGTAAGTAGTCCATATGGGTGAGGTCTTATACCCACTTTCAGGGAAGGTGGAGGGTAGGGTGGGAGAAAGGCAGAGATATTAACAGTAAGAAAGGCTGGATAGAACTTATCTCCCAACCTCAGAAAGAGCTTGAAACAGAAGCAAGACTCAAATGGCCAGAAAGAGGGTTCAGGGGTTGAACAGGGTTGGGAGGTGGAGGCTGCAAGGCATTTCCAGATTTGTGCTCTGTGGTTATCATGGGGTTACTTCAAAAGTTGCCCCATCTATTTTACATAGTCTGAATTAGACTGGTAAGCAATATCACTTTGTTTATGGGATAATTACATTAGGGTTGACAAAATACCATAAAATCATGTTCCAGAAAGAAATGATTGCAGGAAAAAAGTGGAGAAACAAAGGGTGGGGGGGGGGGAGAAAAAGGAGGAGGAGAAGGAAGAGATGAGGAGAGCATATTTTTTTTTAATTTCAAATAAACCAGCTTTGTCTGGCATTAAGAGGCAGAACTAATGGGGAAACTATAGGAAGGAAGAATCTAGCTCAACAAGAAAGGACTTAAACAAAAACAGGGATGTTTTAAAACATTTTTTTACATTTTTTATTTATTTATTTGAGAGCGACAGACACAGAGAGAAAGACAGATAGAGGGAGAGAGAGAGAATGGGCTTCCAGCCTCTGCAAACAAACTCCAGACGCGTGCGCCCCCTTGTGCATCTGGCTAACGTGGGACCTGGGGAACCGAGCCTCGAACCGGGGTCTTTAGACATCACAGGCAAGTGCTTAACCGCTACGCCATCTCTCCAGCCCAACAGGGATGTTTTAAAGAAGTGTTGGTTGCCTAGTGAGGTAATAAACATTATATCAGATGAGCAGCCACTGGAAAGGATACTGTGAGGAGGGATCAAATGAGGCAGAATATATAACACAGTATGTTTGCCTACATATCATTATTATTAATATTGGGTGATGATAAATGCAATGATCACTTAACATGGGTGTCATTGGACCAGATGAACTATGAGACCCTCCAAATCCTCAGAGTAAATAAACCATTCTTCCTTTCTTGGAGTTTATTTCAGTCCATTTTCTGCTGCTATAACAGAATACCACAGGCTGGGTAAATTATAACAATGGGAGTTTATTTGGCTCATAGCTTTGGAGGCTAGGGAAGCCAAGGTCAAGGGACTACAGTATCTGGTGATACCCTCCTTTCAGAGTCATCCCACATCGTTCAGTGGGCATGAGCACTGGAGACAGAGAACTGGGCAAGAGGTAGATGAACTTACAACAAACGCACTCTCAAGATCATGAATCCATTCTCTTGATAAAGGTTTTAATTCTGTCTTAAGGACAGAGTCTACTATGATGATGGCAATTAACTTTCAGCCCGAGTTTTGGAGGGGCCTTCAAACAACAGCAGCATGGTTGCCTCATTGTTCAAAGTGGATTCTCCACACGGCTATGACACACTAGGCATTGAGCAGCCGTTCTTTGGCTCTGGCAATGAGTAGTATGAATTCCAATGAACCAGATCAATTTATCTTCTTTGTCTCAGCAAACATTTCAGTCCCACCCAGCCGTGTTGGCATCAGCTTGCCTCTCAGCTTGGTGGGTTCTCGGCACATTGTAATAGTATCATTCCGCATTGGTTTTGGAGGAATCTGGCTTCTTCCCCTTCCCTCCTCAGTATTCTCCTACATAGGCATCTTGGCCATTGTTTTGGTCCTGCTGTTGAATGCCATATATTTTCCCTCCGGCTTAGATGCTTGCTAGATGCCCTCCGCCTCGTGTCATGGGCTGCTTTAAGCCAACATGCATCACTTCAGCTGCTGTGCCCCATCACACTCACCCTCCTCAGTCCCACAGCAGTGAGGGGCACCACCATCCTCCAGTGGTCCTGGTCGGAACCTGCAGTTGCCCTGAACTCCTTCTCTTGCCTCCTGCAAGACCTGTAGTTTAGGTTTGGTCACATTTTTACTTCTCTTCACCTCTCAGAGGTTGTTTCTGTTGTTTCCCTAACACAAGGACACACATTCTTTTCCTTAAAGCCCTGAAATTCCAGAGAGACCTCCAGGACGATATATCTTACTCCTGCTCCGAGACCCCTGTTTCTACTCTGTGTCTCCTTTGATCTGGTTCATACCATCAAAGCTTGCTTATGATCTGGGTTGGAAGAGGGTTCTCATATGTAGAGATTAAAGCAGGGCAAACATTCTTCTGGTTTTATAGCTACAGGGCTTTTCTCTCTTCAGTCATATTCTAAAGTAGAAGGCTAATCATGTCATAGTCAAGTTTAAAACATCTCTTCAAGTCCCCATTGCCTCCTGGATCCATGACTTCTACTAGGACTATTAGAAAATCATCCTATCTGTCCTTCACCTTTTTCATATAGTAACCCCAACTCTACCCTGCTCAGATAATTTTCAAGTTCCATGAATGCAATGCCCATATAAGGCATTTAATCTCAGCTCCCTCTCGTGAGAATTTCTCCCACTCGCTGTATACTTGGCATCTTGTCTTTTATAACTTGGTTTAAGAATCACTTCCTCTCAGAAGCTTTCTTGATTTCACAAGAGGAAATGACTGTCCTCATCTTTTATTCCTGTTCTCTAACATTAGTGCACATGCACCTGTTGCGTGTAGTACTCGGAATGCTGGCCTTGTCTCTTTCCTCTATTCTACCATGAGCAGAAAACATGACTGCCTTGGTTGGTTTTGCTTCCCAGTGGTCAGCACAGGGCTTGGCTCATGGTATGTGTTCAGAAAAATACTGACTGAGCCTGAGGATAGACTATCATAGAAATACAAACACTTTTGGAAAGAGTTGATTGGAGAAGGAACCTGCTTTTCAAGGCTATGATTTGTTTTGTCCCTGAATTAAGAATATGGCTGTGTCCTACACACCTGGCATTGGTTTCAGAAGCATGAAAAATGCGAGAACTGGTCGTAAATTGCACATGCTTCCAGGAGCTGCCACTGAGATGTGGCATGAGGTAGGGCCTGATGCCCTCATAGGCTGAAATAGCCTTTGGAAAACGTGAGGAGTGGTCATGAATTGCACATGGTTCCAGGAGCTGCTGCTGAGATGTGGCATGAGGCAGGGCATGATGCTCTGATAGGCTGAAAGAGCCTTTGGAAGATGGACCATGGTTTGCATGAAAACCTCAAGAAATTTTGGATATACCAGCACTGTGCAAGGGCTACCATAGAGTGCACTGTTGGCCTGGGATGGAAGTGTTCCCCTGCTACTCTGCCCAGCTGGAAAGGCAGAATTGGAAAATCTGGAGACTCTGATTATGTTGAACTTGAACTGCAGAAGTTTGATGTTTGTTTGATGGTGGCTGAATTTGCATTGCTTTAGTCTCTCCTTGCTGTGCCTTATACCAGTTAAAAATGTTTATTCTGTGCCTTTATATGTTAGAAATGTTTAACTTGTTTGATTTTACAGGTCTTAATATCTTAAATTGGTCAAGACTGTGGGGACCTTTGAAATTGAACTGAGTACAATTTACAATGTGTGATGGTTATAAATCTATTGGGGGCCAGGGGAGAATGTGGTGGTTTGAATAGATCGCCCCCAATATATTCAGTTCTTTATTGTTTGTAGGTTGCATCTGCTGGCTACCTGGCTGGAGGCAATGTCACTGAGTGATCTTAAGGTGTGTTCCTGAAGTGTGCTGTGTGGCTTTTGGCTTTTGGCCTTTAGGCTTGTGCTTCTCTCTGTCTGCTTGGGCCTGTGAAGGCAGGCCAGCTTCTTCTGCCATTATGGAACTTCCCCTGGATCTGTAAGTTTCAATAAATCCCTTCCTCCATAAAAAAAAGAAAGAAAAATGCTGACTGAAAGGAAGACACAAGTTAAGGTTAAGTTATGGAATGTGCAGATGGTCTGGGGTGACACTTTTCTAAACCTTCCTATATTTTGTAAATAAAATATATGTCAACCGGCAAACACAAAGGCTCAACATTAGTTTGCAGATGCATTTTTCATCTCTGGATCTAGTATACCCCCATCAATTTTATCTAGTCTTTTTGCAGATGACCTTCAGCTAACATATATTGTACCGCAAGAAACAATGAAACACTTATACTAACCTTTGTACCTACAGCTACTTCTGTTTCATTGTATTGTCAGCTATTTATGATAACGGTGTGGGCTGGGCAGGACAGATCTCACTTGGATTTTATAGACTATGGAAGTGGGTGCTCAGACATCACATGACTTGCCTGATGTCACCTAGCTGGTAGTGAACAGCATCAGATTTTAGGTCTTCTTATTTCAAGGCAAGTTAATTATCCCTATCTGTTTGAGGGTCTCAAGGTCATCAAGGAGTAAATCTTCTATTTCCTTGACCATGATAAAAAGGTCAGTGGGGTCAGAAAAGACATCTTGGTTGACTCACCTGTCTGATGCTTGGTCAGCCCAGGGATGGGGTTTTCCATGGTTTTGTTTACTCCCCTCCCCACCCCCACTCCTCTCCCTGAGATTTCCCCATGATGAGCTGCCAAGACTCTGAAATGGTCATTGCAATTTGTTGACAAATAACAAAGATGCTCCTTGTCTTGCTGTTAATTTTACATCCTCTGGGTTTGCCAAGGGTGCCTGGCATGCCAGGAAGAGCTTTGTTGTGGTCTGTGACTCACTGAGCTCTCTCCTCTGCCCCTCCCGTGGTGCAGGCTATTACAATCTGCCTGTTGCACAACGTTAGGACATCTCTCTGGTGAATTCACAAAGGACGCAAACAAAACAAAACCAAAAAACAAAAAGCACCAACAAACCAAGAGTTTAGCCACTGCTACAGGAAGCAAAAGGCTGATTGCTGGAGGAGAGTTCCTCTAATTCCATCAGCAAACTGTTTCTGTTATTGCCAGAGACTGACTGGAGACATTCACTACCAAAGGGAAACCCTTCTCTCAACCCGTTCCATGCATGAGGTATCAAATATCCTATGTATTAAGGGAGCTGAGTAGGAGAAAACCCCCTTTCACTTATTTACAAGTGGGTCACTTCCATTACTGTGATGTATTGCTGATGTAGCCTACTTAGAGGTCATCCTCTATGCTGTAGGTTGGGTCTTTCTTAGCAGTACCTGGGAAGTTCATTTTTTTTTTTTTTTTTTTTTTTTTTTAGTGTGCAGGAAGGGTGATTTTTTTTTTAATTTTTTATTTATTTATTTGAGAGCGACAGACATAGAGAGAAAGACAGATAGAGGGAGAGAGAGAATGGGCGCGCCAGGGCCTCCAGCCTCTGCAAAGGAACTCCAGACGCGTGCGCCCCCTTGTGCATCTGGCTAACGTGGGACCTGGAGAACCGAGCCTCGAACCGGGGTCCTTAGGCTTCACAGGCAAGCACTTAACCGCTAAGCCATCTCTCCAGCCCAAAGGGTGATTTTTAAAAGACAGCTATAAGATCATTTACAAACTAAAATTTTAGCAGAAAACGAACAATTCACTTTTCTCAAACATAATGTATTTGTAATAAACCATAAATTATATAGAAGTGTGAATTTCTACCTGCCTTCCAAAGGTCACCGGCGAAATTCTTACCCTGGAGAGGTAAAGGGAGTGAGCTTCTGGTCTGATTGGTATTCTCTCCTTCCACAGTCATCTGCTTCATGAATCCATTCTTGGACTGTGAATAACCTTGCCCTGTGCCAAACTCAGCATCAATGCCTAGGGTCCAGAGTGATGAATGAGGGCTCTCCTGCATTCTTAAGAAACTGCCAGTGTGGTGAGAGAAATGGATCTCGGAGTAAAAATATTCATGAGATGGTGTTTTAAAATATTTCATTTATTTGAGGGGGAGGGACAGATAGAAAGCACGAGAATGGTGTGTCAAGGCCTCTAGCCAATGTGAATGAACTCCAGACCCATGCACCACCTTGTGCATCTGGCATTAGGCAGGTACTGAGGAATTGAACTCTGGTCCTTAGGCTTTGCAGGTAAGCACCTTAACTGCTGAGCCATCTCTCCAGACCCTCCTGAGATATTTTGTGAAGACAGAGGAAGAATGCCTAGCTTGGGGAATCAGGGAATTAGTCTTTCCTTAAATTAGTCTTTTCTTTTCTTTTTTTTTGTTTGTTTTTATTTATTTGAGAGTGACAGAGAGAGAAAGAGGCAGAGAGAGAGAGAGAGGGAGAGAATGGGCGCGCCAGGGCCTCCAGCCACTGCAAACGAACTCCAGATGCGTGTGCCCCTTGTGCATCTGGCTAACGTGGGTCCTGGGGAATCGAGCCTCGAACCAGGGTCCTTAGGCTTCATAGGTAAGGGCTTAACCACTAAGCCATATCTCCAGCCCTAGTCTTTTCTTAAAATGTAGATGTTGGTAGGGTATAGTGGTGTATGCCTTTAATTCCAGCCTTATGGAGAGGTGAATCTGGAACAGAACTTTGCTTGGATTTGTACAAAGTTCCTTCCAAGAACTAGGTTTCCTTAGGATGTTTTTCAAATGTTCTCTTGTCCTTTTCCCCTCTCCTTTCTCCCCCTCCTCTCCCACTTTGAGCTCTCCCCCTACCATAGCCACCTTTCAACTTCCACGTTTTGTATTTCCTCTGGTTCAACCCCTATCCTTCCACTGCTTTCTCACAACCTCCTCTTCCTCTCTGGTGGTTTCCTGACTAAGTTCTTAGCCTATACTCAATCTCACATCCTCTTATTTACATATATGCAACTATTAAAAGTTAGGATGTGCATATATGAGAGAGAATATGCCTTTTTATTTTTCTGGGCCTGTTATCTCAGTTAGTACATTATTTTCCCAATTTCATCCCTGAGGGTTTTTTTTTTTTTTGTAAGGAGGCTTGCTTAACTCAGCACCTCTTCAGTAGTTGAGACACTTGCTATTTGAGTCTCTAATCTTGTCCTGGCCCAGCCCATTTTTATGACTGACAGTGGTGTTTCCAGGCTGTTCACTAACTTAGAGACTTGTGGCTGAATTGAGACCCTCAGCTTCCAGGAACTCCATTTACTGGGGACATAGGGAGTGTCATCTTTGGCAGTGGATGCTGAAAGGGTGATGCCAGTATCCTGAAAATCACATTAGCATATGGAAATAGTGTTCTGTGCCTGAGTCGTAGAGGAGAGACGTCTATTATACTGCAGTGATGGGAAGTAGGTTAGAAAAGCCTTGCAGGGCAGCCGCTGGTCCCCAGCCTTCAACGATAAGTGTGTTAATGTGGTGTGGGAGTATAGGAATCTTCAGCCAGAAGAAGCAGAGACCTTATGCAATAGGTAACAACATAAGTCTTGGGGAAAAAAAATAGGGAGGCACATGGGGGAAGAAACCATGAGTTAGGAGAGAAGGGCAGAGACTGGACCATGAAAAGTCTTGTAGTCAGACTCAGGAAGGTTTCATACTGTAGGCTATGAAGACCTCTCAGTGATTTCTAGGCAGTGGAGTGAGGCCATGGATGGTCGCTTTTAGGAAGCTCTTTCTGACAATTGAGAGCAGACTGAAAAGTTTAAGCTTGGGGCTCATCCTGTCTGCTTAGTCTTTGCTTAAAATGTAGATGTTGGCAGGGTGTAGTGGTGCATGCCTTTAATCCCAGCACAGGGGAGGCCAAGGTAGGAGGATTGCTGAGAGTTCAAGGCCAACCTGATACCTCATAGTGAATTCCAGGTCCGCCTGGGCTGGAGGATCATTTTAAAAAACCAAATCCCTAGATGATTGAGCTATCTGGGGCTTGGATTATTTGTAACCTTTAGGTACATCCTAGGTAATTCTGCTGCACTCCAAGCACTGATGACTTCTATCTGTAGTGAACTTGTATGTAGGAGGTGGCTCTGAGCACCCCGTTCAACTCCAGCAGGCACATTTTTCCTTCCTTGTTTATTTTGCTTTGGTGAGTGGAAGAGCATTCCAAACACCTCTGTGCTATTCGGGGAGAACTGTAGGTCTTGAATACCGCCTGGTATTCTTCCTCTTCCTTGGTATTCTCTTCTTCCTTGATTCAATACTCATGCCTTAGTGAAGGCTACCATCTCCTGTTTGCAAAGGGTCTGTTGGATTCCAGGGCATGGAAATTGCCTACTTGGTACCCTTTCTGGATTTTTCAGCTTAATGGGCCCATTCCAACACACAAATTGATTTCTTTAAAATTGACTGTCTCATCTCCCAAAGCAATGCTTTGCTTTAAAAATTTACTGGATTATATCCTTGTATGCCAAAGCCCATGGGAACACCATGGCGACAAACTCCCTTCCACCCACCTGGACAGGTGAGTAGAATGAAGGGAATTGGCTACAGAGTTGTGTTCCTATCCTTAACTGAGCTGGAACTCAAGGGAAAGGCTGTGTCCTTCTTGAATGATCTACATCTAGGACGTTATGAGTTTGATAATTTTTTGGTGGATGCTCTTGTAAACATTGTGGTCCCAGGCAAGTGCAAGAAAGTTTCCTATAAAACCTTCCCATAATTTATATGTCTGAACATAGATAAGCCCTGGGGAGGGAAGGCAGAGGAGCTGGAGTTTGGGAGAACAAGAAAGGGCTTAATGCATCATGTTAAAAACTCCACATGTATTAGAAATGTGCTATTTTGTGTAATGTGTGAATGTTTGGAAAGCATATTAAGGAAACTGAGCCACCAGAGGGAGAAGGTTGATCCTATATTACTTCCTGTCCTCCGATTCAAGATGAGACAGACATTTCCCCTGAAGCTGGAGTATATGGGCCTTCCGCAAGATCTGTGTCCAAACAGAAGGCTTAACTAGATAACCTGAAGTAGTCTCATCAAGTTGAAGATTCTAGAACTTCTGTGACCACATGAATGGAACTGTTAGCTTCTGCATTTTCCCCTCATCTGTCTCTAATGCCACCTTCTTCTTCCCTCTGCCTCCATTTCTCCCTTCTCTTCCCTTCTTCCATCCACTCCTCTTTCCAGTTTTTTTTAAAAAAAATTATTTATTTGAGAGAAAGAGAGAGAGAGCGAGAGCGCGAGAGAGACTGAGGGCATGAGAGCGCACGCCAGGACCTCCAGTCATTGCAAACAATCTCCCGACACATGCACCACCTTGTGCATCTGGCTTACTTGGGTCCTGGGGAATTGAACCAAGGTCCTTTGGCTTTGCAGGCAAATGCCTTAACCACCAGCCATCTTTCCATCCCACTTTCCTCTTCCCTTTTTCTTTCACTTCTTTATTATCAGTATTGAGAGAACATTCTTGTATATAAGTCTTCATGCAAATCTTTGATAATTTTCTCAAGTTTCTAGAAGTGCATTTGGTAGGTCAAAACATTTTAAGCTTTAAAATGCAACTAGTAATGTTACACTTGGAAAAACGTTATGCTGAGTTAAACTTCTGCCATCAGCATATGTTCAAGCTCATTTTCTCTGTTACATATCCAAGCTAGCACTTTTTAACATTTTACAGTTTTACATTGGATGAGCATATTGTTTTAGTTTGCATTTATCTAGTGGTGTTAAACTTTGACATGTATTCACTGAACGTTTGCATTCATTCTTGGCCTTATTAACTCATTTTCTTTCCTCCATTGTTAAATGCAGAGGGTTCATTTTCCTACTTGAAAACTACATTTTACATGTGTTAATCTGATGTCATATATTTTGCAGACATTTTATCCAGATCTAATTTGCCTTTTAACATTATGATGGGATGTGTAGAAGTTTAAAATTGCCCCTCCATTTCATTCTCCAAAGGTGTGCCTTTCTGTTCCCTTCCCTTCCCTTCCCCTCCCCTCCCTTCCCTTCCCTTCCCCTCCCCTCCCCTCCCCTCCCCTCCCCTCCCCTCCCCTCCCCTCCCCTCCCCTCCCTCCCCTCCCCTCCCCTCCCCTCCCTCCCCTCCCCTCCTCTCCCCTTTCCTTGCCCGGATGGATGTTTCTCTATGTTGCCTCAGAGTGGATGCTTCTGAGCTTAAGTGATGGCCTCCCCTCAGCCTCCCACAGTAGCTTGGTTGACCCTTGGAAGTGTCACTGCCCCTTGCTCCATCACTGCGTTTCCAGTGCTCACCTGAGGAATATTCTCTCCTCGGATCATGTCCATATTAACATATGTTTCATTCACACATATCGTCCCTTTTTTTTTTTGCTCTAGTCCAGGCTCACCTGGAATTCACTATGTGGTCTCAGGCTGGCCTTGAACTGACAGCACTCAGCCTACCTCTGCCTACCAAATGCTGGGATTAAAGGCGTCCACACATTTCTTTAATGTGTCCTGTGTTTCCTAGAGTATTAGCCAGTTGAAAAATGCTAAAATTTTCTATTTCTATTAGAAACATTTCACTGTGATTTTGAGCTATCCATTGCTTTATGCTAGCCTTTCTACACATTTCTGTATTACTCTCATCCCTTTACTGCACCAGTGGAGAACATCTTAACACCTCACTGAACCGATTTTCATCTCATTTCTTCTCTGCATGTGAAGTAGTCAAGTGAGTGGAAACTAGAGGAAGACAGCTTTGCCTCATTATAACTTAAGTTATTGAGAGATTCCAAAATTTAAAGACAGCATAGTTCTGCGTTGGTGACTCTCAGTGATATGCAGAATGCCAGAGGATACTGAAAACAGTTCAAAAATGCAATAGCCCCATTTTGTAAATATGTTTTGTAATTTTTAAAATATTTTTAAATTTTGTTTATTTATTTATTTGAGAGCGACAGACAGAGAGAGAAAAAGGCCGATATATATATAGAGAGAATGGGCACGCTAGGGTCTCCAGCCACTGCAAACGAACTCCAGACGTGTATGCCCCCTTGTACATTTGGCTAACTTGGGTTCTGGGGAAATGAGCCTCAAACTGAGGTCCTCAGACTTCACAGGCAAGCACTTAACCGCTAAGCCATCTCTCCAGCCCGATGTTCAGTAATTTAATTGTTTCACTTAAGATCATTTCTCATATGGATGATGGTAGCTGTCTATCACCTGGGGCAGCCCTGTGCCTCATAGAGATTAATAAAGATTAATTACTTATGTGACCTTCTTGCACACCGTAGGTGCTCAGTGTAAGGTAATTACTACAGACGAACTGATGCATTCAGAAGGAAGTGGTGCCCCCTTTCTCTTGGGCTTTTCTAGCAGAGAAGGAATGGAAATGACCCAGGAAACTCTTCAGGGAGCCTTTCTGTGACCTGCATGTGCTTCTAGGGGTTAAGGGAAGACAGTGTCTGATGCTGTGGCTCTGGGGCATGCAAAACACTGCTTCTAACAAACTCCCACATGCTGTTCACACTTCTGATCCATGGGCCACATTTTCAGAAATGTTTTTTGGGAGACTCAAGAGTTTAAGTTAATTTTAGATAAGGTGGAATCAAACCCCTTTGAGCCTCCAGATTCTAGAAAGATCCTTCAAAATTCTAGAATTGGAAACATGAGGGTGGGATGGTGGCAGAATATATTTAAAGAAATATGTTGATTTTTTATAGGTAATGTTTATAGCACAAAATCTAAAAGGTGCAAAGAAGGTATTAGGTGGAAAAAACAACAGAGGCCTCCTCCCCTTCTTTTCTAGCCACCCTAGCCAGTTCCTTTCATTGAAAGAGTCATGATTACAAGTTTTTTTTAAAGTATATTTTCCCTGGTGGTAATCTGTGATGGTGCAAGTATATATTTTTCTTTACTTTTTGTACATCACTTTTTTTCACCTGAAATGCATCATAGAAATACTATTCTATATTGGTTCACATGGGGTTGCTTGTTGCAACAATTAAAATAACTGCATATTAGCATATTATAATTTCTATAGCCCTCTGTCAGTATTTTTTCCAAAGCTCTGCTTGCACAAACAGTGTTGCCTGGAAGACATTTAAACACTTCTCATTTGAAACAAGTACAATCCATTCCTGGGAGCAGAACTGCTGGATCAAAGGGCATGGGTGTTTAACATTCTGATGGGCGGTGGCATAATGCTTGACATGAATATTTCAACAATCTGCAATTCCACCAGCTATGGTTGAGGTGCTCTTCCCCCACACCTTGGCCTACATAATATGTTCACAAAGGCTTTGATCTTTGCCAGCATGATTCGTGCTGACTGATATCTCATTGTGATTCCCATTTGAATTTGTCATCCAGAGTGGTATTGAGCCATCTTGTCAATTGTTCAGGAGGCATTCACATTTCCTTTCCAGGAACTACCTGTTCACATTGTTTTCCTATGGATTTGCAGGTATCTTTTTTTTTTTTTTAATTCACTGAGAATTTTAATATATGAACCTACTGTAATTTGGTCATAGTTCCCTCCTATTCTCCTCATTTGCCCCCTCCCCCACCAACAACTTTATTTATCTGAGCCCCTCCTCTTTCTAAGTAGTCCTTTATATTTGATCACTCATTCTTTTCTCCCCCCACCTCTGTCTTCTATATCAAAATGTTGGTAGGTTCAGAATTGTGCAGGTCTGGTAGGGTTAACAACCACTGCTATGACGTCATGAATGTACTGGTTAGCTCCTATCTGGAGGACAGTGTTCCAAAGTCCTCCTTGCCACCCTGTGGCTCGTACATCCTTTCTCAATCCTCTTTCCCAATGCTCCCTGAGCCTGAGATGGCGTGACAGAGATGTCTTGTTAAGCGTGCAGCTCTCAACAATATCTCATTTTCAGCACTTTGATGAGTTTTCAGTCTTTTCAAGTATCCATTCCATTGCCATAGAAAAGCTTCTCTGGCCAGCAGTGAGAGAAACGCTCATGTTTTTTCCCCTTCCTCTACTATATTCCTGATCAACAGGTAATTTAATTTAAATTTTTTTTCCTGTTTTATTTATTTATTTGAGAGTGCCAGACAAACAGAGAATGAGGCTGATGGAAAGAGAGAGAGAGAATGGGCACGCCAGGGCCTCCAGCCACTGAAAATGAACTCCAAATGCGTGTGCTCCCTTGTGCATCTGGCTAACGTGGGTCCTGGGGAATCGAGCCTCCAACCCATGTCCTTAGGCTTCACAGGCAAGTGCTTAACCGCTAAGTCATCTCTCCAGCCCTCAACATGTAATTTTTATAAATTCAAGAAAATTCATCAGTGATATACCTGTGATGTGAGTTGCAAGCATTTCCTCCAGATAGTTTTTCTTTTGATGTAAAAAAGAAATCATACATAACTTTTGTGTAGTCTCATGGGGTAGTTGTGTGTGTGTGTGTTTGTCATTCTTATAATGACTGTCTCAATTTGAAAGCATTAAAATAATTCTCATTAGTTTACTTCTAGTATTTTTCATTCTCTCATATTTAAATCCCTGATACACCTAGAATTAATATTTATGTAAGAGATGAGGTGTGGATTCACTTTATTTTTTCCAGGTGGTGACATAGTTTATAAAATATTACTTATTGAACAATCTTTCTCCCACTCACTGATTTAATGTGTTAACCTGTTGCTACACATAGTCCATAGATTTGCATTTATGTCTTAACTTTCTACTTCATTCTATTAATTTACCTGCTTGTGAACTTCTCCTATTGTCTTAATTTTTTAGCTGTTATTGACAACTTCCATTCATATATACAGTGGATCCTGATCAAAATCCCTTCCCACTATCCTCTTTGGACCCACTCTCTTGTCCCTTCTCCACTTAACCCTTCTTCTTTTCAACTAATTTATCTTCTATTTTGGTGTCATCATTTTATTTCAATTTTTTAGTAGCTTTTAACAAACATTAAAATCTGACAGGGCTGGTTCTTACACCTTACTGTTTTTCTCCTTTCTGTTTTTTAGGGGAGCACTCTTACCTACTTATTTCCTATGTAAACTTTAGAACGTGCTTGTCTATGCTTGCTTGTTTTTTTTTAAGTCTAAATATCAAAGTTTATTGACATAAAATATGATCTATAATAACAAATACTACAGGTGTAATTCACTGGTTGCAGCTTGAAGTGTACTAACAAAACATCCAACATGTTAATCTGATGATGCTACACCGTGGTACAGCAAATGTGAAACTAAACATTAAATAATACTGAATAGTTGTGTCAGAAATTCTTTTTTACTTTTCCACCTATATTCAATGTGTTTTTAGGAATAATATGCTTGTCTATGCTTGCCTGGTTTTAAGAAAACCTGCAAATTTTATTGGAGCTACATTAAATTTATAGACTGATTTAAGGGGATGGATGTTTTCATGATACCGAATGTTCTTATCAGAACACACTGTACTTTCCCCTTGCTTATTTTCTCTTTATCTCTGAGTAACATCTTAAGATTTTTCTGCTATAGACCTGTTTTCTTCATGTTGATTCTCAGAGATGTTTTATCTTTTAATATCTTGTTTTTCCTTTTTTGAGATGTGGTGTTGCCACATTGCCCACCCACGTCCTTGTGATCTCCCTGTTGGCCCCTCCTGAGTCCTGGGGTGACAGGAGTGCACTACTGTGCCTGATTCACTTTTTTCCCTTTTGTTTCCACTGTAAATGAGGTTGTCTCCTTTGTTATATTTTCTGATTAGTGTTTTCATTCAAGAAAATTATTTTTTCTGTGTATTAGCTTACCCACCAACCTTAATGATGTTTTTTTCTCATTGTCTCTAAACATTTGTCAGTTATTCTGTTTGAATTTCCTTTTCTGTATTTCTTTTTTGTTTGGTATTTCTTTGGTGTGTTACATAAAACATTAGCCTGTGGTTTAGACTGAGGTCTCTTTGTAAACTATCCACTTGCCACATATTTGGAGAGTTAGTAATGTTTTCTAGAGGAACTATTTTTGGCATTTTTTCATTCCTCTGATGCTACCTCCAAAATCTCCCCAAACTGTAAATCCAAAGGTAAAACATTGCTTATCTTGAATTGTCTAAGCAAATAGCATCATCTGCAAGCATTCATACCTTTATCACTTCTTTTCAGTTTGTAGCTCTATCGTCTCTATATTCTATCTCTTTTCTTTGTTAGTAGCTTTAAAGAGTGCAAGTACCCATGGTGGCCAAGCTTCTTCATTCTATTTCTGATATTGACAGAAATGCATCTTGTACTGTTTTCTGATGAGCATGAGGTTGCATAGTGTTTGGGCTGAATAGTTTCTAGTGCTTGCCATCTGTTCTTATCTCTATAAACAATTTTTAAAACTCAGTGGTACATTTTTAATTGTGTCTTCAATGTTTATATAGATGAGCACGTGATCAATTATGAGCATGAGCTACATTAAACTGCATTTGAATTCACCTTTCAGATGTTGCACGCGAGGCCCCTTTCCTCTACAAAATCTCGGTCTTTTTTTCTTACACTATCAACTTTCTCAGAGGCCCTGGAGACAGATTCCCATAGCCACATACTATGTTAAGTTGGTTCTTGCTGTTTCTTTGCAAGTGTACATAAGTTTATTGTCTCTTTTCCAGTTTTTAGATCTCCTATCTCTGTTTCTTACCTTTGGTCATGATTAGGTGCTACAATGGCCTTAAATGGGACATTATGATCTATCCACACAGCAGTGATTTCTTCTGTTTGAGAAATTCCCTTCCTATAGCTCCTTGGAAACTCTTTGTCCTTCTGTATTCAGGTAGAGTGATAGAACGTAAAGCACCATTTGTACAAGGTCTACTTTTGAGAACATAACCTAGAGCTTCTGGGGGCTCCCTTCTGATTTACATGGCAGGAAGCACCCTGAGTTGGTGGTTGCACACATGTCAGGTCATTTGCCTCACCAGAGAACAGTCATGAATTTCTAAACACTGCCCAGAGCATGCCTGGACCCTCTGACTCATTGAGGCATGGCCTAAACGCACAACCTCAGGCAGGCTGGTCTGACTCAGCAGTTTCTTGAAATGTTGAGTCATCCCAGGTACCAGCCTTTTGTGCACCTGTCCTCTGCTATGGAGTCATGCCTCCTCAAGTCCTTGCATCTCCTCGTCTCAGGCACAGACCGGGGCACTAATGGTTTTCTCTCTGGAAAATCTCAATCTCCATCTTGCCAAGGAAGAGAGTGTCAACTCAGTATAATTCAACAAGCAGTCATTAGCTGAGAGAGTCAGCTCCAGAGTGGGTGTGCAGGAGGAGCAGAGCATAATGAGCATGTCCACTATTGTCTGCATGGAGTTCTCAGAGAAGGGCCAGACAAGATTATATGACTGGAACAAGCGTA